>NC_041387.1:149652858-149682872 GCF_002162155.2 Triticum dicoccoides | reverse complement strand
TTTTTTCTGTTCTGTTTATTTTTTATTTAATTTATTTTGCCACTGTTTTGAATTTAAAATAATTCAAACAATGCCAAAACTCCTCTGAATATTTTATATTGCTAGATGGACTTTTCCAAAAGCTTATAAAATATTTCAGGGGTATTTGAAATTAGATTCTAATTATATGAATATAATTCAAATTCAAATAGCTAATGAATTAAATCCAAAGTCCCAAAAATAATTCCTTAAAAATGTTCAATATTTTGGTTGGGACCAGAACCCTTACCAAAAATTATCAAACATTTAAGAAGAGCATTTTGGAGCAATGAATGAGATTTCTAGGGTTTTTGCCCCTCTTTTATTTAAGTTTTTGAGGCTTCCAAAATTCCTCAGTTCAGGTTTCAATAATTTAAACATGATGCACACATGAAGCTAGCCTAGAGCACTACCAACAGCTAGGGATGTGACAACTCACCCCCACTAAACAAGAATCTCGTCTCGAGATTCAAGCGTAGGGTAAGGTGAAGGGGAAACGCAAACTAGTACAATCTTCACGATCCAGGTTGCACTTCAAATGAACGTTGATTTGAACACCATCTTTGTCTTGTCGTCTTGCTCTGAGAACTTCAGCTAATCATGACAAGAAGTGGAAAGGAAAACTCTAGAAGGATCGGTCTTCTCGAAGGTCGAACAACTCAGGATTAACTCACGGAATGAGACTTAGAACCATCTCTCGGGTTGAGACATGAGATACACATCAAGAGGGGTGGAAAGAAACGGATGACGAAGGTTCACTAGGTAGACAACAATTCCACACTTAAAAAGGTGGTAAAGATTGTCCACGTAGCGAGGAGTTGAGTTGCTATGATACCACGACGAAACATCCTGGAGGAGGGTGATTCGTAGATTATTTCCTTAAGTGGCAAAAAGAATTACCTTTGATTCAGAGATCATCAAAAATCTTTTATACCAACCTACGGCAATTCTCGAGCGATCATTTGGAGGGGGTCGGTAGAATGGCATACTCGGAATTGGATGATGTGAATTACCTTGTTGAAGACAACGTAATGGATGAATTTGCTTATCACCGGAAATGGAAGAGACCCATGGTAGAATGTCACATTGGCGGTGCAAGCTGGGAACAAAATGCAAATGCTGGGAATGATTCTGGTAACTGGGGAAGAACCCAACAATAGAGAGTGAATTAACTGTTTGAGAAGGTCATAGCATTAACCGAGGAAATCTGGGGCAATCCCAGCTAGTGCCGATGATAAGACGTAGCGCTTGTGCGTGCTCTCAAGAACTTGAGCATTTCCATATTCATCAAGGTTTTACCAACATCCGTGTCAAGGGTCCGGTATCACAACTTACTACCATGATGAATGGTGATGGAGGATGCAGATGCAAAGGAAGATAACACCTTCTCAGATTTCACCCTTGGCAGGGCCAAGGAAATAAAATCTGGATGATCGACCGAGAGACATTTAGCACTCCGCTTCTAATGTTCTCCTTGACGTGCTAGTGTATCCCATTCATAGATATGGTTTGATAACTAGAACATCAAGTAAAAGGTCGGACTTCGGGAACACAAAAATCCATAGGGGCAACTAGGAAGTAAAACCCTACGAAATCCCTATGGGGAGGTGGCCAACTTCTTCAATCAAGATACTACAATAATAGGTCTTTCGGCTGGGTGGTGCTGGCCACGACATCCACTTTACCAGTTATCGAGGAACCAATATTACAGTTCTTGGGAAATGTTCCAAACCATCATATCTGCCTAAGATTCAGATCTGGTTGGTGTCAGGATATTCCAGACTCATCGAGTCTAGGAAGAAAAATGAAAGTTTGCAACACAAATCGACGAGATAACGTTGCGAGATTCTCGGGAAATGAACTACGATAGCGAACTCCAAAACATGAGCTGGTTCTGCTACAAACATGTGAACACATTGTCCAAGACAAGCATGACCACGTGGTAGTCTTATAATAAAACACTACCGAGTTCTGGTTGGGAACCATCAGCGAGGATATCGAAGTTCTTTCATAAGTCCGGATTAGCTCTTATGAAGGAACTCCTTCTCCTTGAACAAATCAATCAGTGGCTTGGTGTGCTAGGGATACATATAGATTGAAGGTTGCAAGTCTTCAAACCACAGCATTCTTCGCACGTGTGCATGACTGATTTGGAATGATTCCAAAGAAAGCAACATTGACTTTCTCGAATCCACGGCGGCAACTTGCAACAGATGCACATGAATTAAAGGAAGTCACTACCTTCATCCAAACATATGCTTCATGAGCTAGCATGAACAAATGCTTTCAAAAGTTTCCAACACTAGCTTAATGTTCAACAAAATCATGGAGGAGACAAGGATGTTGTCAATGGGCTCAACAACAATTCATCTAGGTTTCCTTTTAAAAGGAATTCCATAGTTAAGTGAACACGGTGATAGCATTGGTCAGACCAAAGATGTAATGGTGTATGCTCGAGGGATCAACCACGAATAAGACAACATTACGAGCATCGTTGGTACTGATTTGATTTGACGATAGCCCACACTCAAATCAAAGGATTGATAAGACAATAGGTCCAGCAACTGATCACAAGGACCAATCGATGAAGATATCATCTTTCTTCAACACACACTACACAAGAATATCCCTTTGGAACGAACTAAGTCAGGCAAGCTTTTATCTTCCAACTCTCCAAGTTGTTGTCTAGCTTAACCAACTAGCTCAGGGATATCTAACACCGATTCTTGGAGAGAAGGTGGTTCACAAGAAACCAACTTGATCACGAGCTCAACATAACAGTCAGGGAACAACCTGGTAATACTTCCAAGAAGATATTTGGAAAATCACAAACCACCGATATGTTACTAAGCTCGAGAACAATCTTGCTTTTGAGGGCAAGACGATATGATCAAATGAGTGAGAACTTGACAAGATCCTAACTCATCAATCGAAGGGTGCACCGAAATAAGGACTAGGTAGCACGATCAGTCTTAGAAGGATGATTCAAAAACCAACATGCTAAGAATGAAATTATTATCCTTTAACTACCAAGCAACGAGGTTGCTGGGAGTATTGATTTCACACATCACAATTCATTTGTCGGTATTCCGGTTGCATCAACACGAGGGCCGAGGAATGACTAATGATGGTGAGAAGTATCACTACGTCAAAATTCATGAGAGTTGGTGCAGTTCTCATGACAATTCTGACATAAAGGGGGTAATACTCCAAGGTAGAACAGAACCAAAAGCTGGATTGGCATTTGATCTGCGGAATACAACTACTTTGACCCAATCCTAGATATGGACGAGGTACTGGAGTTTGTTTCTCCAAGTCATTCAGGACAGAATGGCTTGACGGACCACAAGGGTAATAGGCATCGATAAACGGATGCATGCATACCCTTGATATCAATTGATAGACGAAGGTCAGAATGCAACTAAAGAGAACAACTCAAAGGAACATATAATTTTCTGAGTTGTGGATGCATAGATTAGTATGTCGAACCAAGTTCAACATAATTCTTCCGGATAACCCATGCAGAAAGGTTGAACTGGCAGAGTCACAATATAGCATGGAGAACTCATCGAGAGCACTCTTGTTGTCATCTTTTGGTTCAGAAGAACTCCTGCCAAGAATGGTTCATGGTAATTGGAAGAAGGATGTACCACGAACCTCGAGAACTATCGCAAAGGTTACTAATATCCTAAAGGAACTAGCAAACACTATCAACATGAGGTAAGTAGAGTGAATCTCGGGTTCAAAACCCAGGAGTAGAATACCTACTACTAAGTAGCATCACGGAATGCTTTCAAGAATAAAGGCCAGAATCATCACACTAGGACACAAATCATGGCTAGGCCACTAGATGATCCCCTGAGACACCTAGGGTCATAATACTAGCTCCAACATATATGTCAAGGCAATAAAGTACCTCAACTCACTGATTTGTGTGATTAATCTGGCATAAAGGAACATCGAAACCAGAGGGAAAGGATTTTGCAAATGCATCAGACTATTTAGAAACCTGGGATGACTCGAACAGCATAACGACTGTAAATGCTCAGAAAAGATTTGAGACATACTACAAAATGGTGGCATAACCACTCAGAAGCACAATATCAAGGTTCCGAGATCAACAATTAACATACGGAAGTAGTAGGAACTGAACTGAGACTTAAATCCAACAATCTTATAAGTCTACTGATTAGTAACACGTGATCCTAATAGAAAGAAGAGATAGCCTAGTTCTTAATCCCCGTAGAAGAGAAGATGATGACTCAGATCAGAAGGCCATGAGGTATAAGGAGTAAAAAGAGCCTTACGTTCCATCCCACAATCAATTCCCTTATATAACTAAAGAATTTCTAGACTCAACTTCGACCAGTTTGGCTTGGTAATCCTACAGGCAGTCAAGCTCTGATACCAACGCTGTCAGGACCCCGACTCGATGCCACATCGATCTAGCATGTAACACCTCATATCACTTTGCGGCCTCACGCATGGTATTCACACGGGTGTCGTCTTACTTTTGCCCGGGACCGTTTGCGTCTTTTGGCACACGTATATGGTAGTGTCGCTAGCATCCATATGGTAAGGAGCCCGGGCTGACATGTCTAGTCGTAAACCCAAAGTGGCACAAACTTACAGGGACAGGCATCCATGACCCAACATCGAACGTGTCGGTCATCAGCGAGTGAATCCAGGTTGTAGCACTGGGCTAGCAGGACTCCGGTGAACCGGGCTGTAGCGGGCTAACAGGACTCCGGTATTCATCGCGTGACATTTCCCCGAAGGGACAGACACAGGAACGAAGAAGGACACATGCCGGCCAGCCTAAGTGTTCCGGAGCAGTAGCAAGCTACCATGGCTCGGTGGAAACACTAGGAGACATTTCCCGATAAGAGAGGCTACTAAAGATAAACAACTAGATAGTCAGATCCCACACATACCAAGCATTTCAATAACATACACACAATATGCTCGATATGTGCAAACACAACATGGCATCACAACATGACTCTACGACTCAAGTAATTTATTCAATAGGCTCCGAGGAGCGAGATATTACAAACAGGGGTCTCATGACCCAACATTCAGAGCATACAAATCAAAGCACAAGCGGAAGCTATCATGTCTGGGTACAGACATCTATAAATGAAAAAGGCTGAGAAGCCTGACTATCTATCAGATCCTGCCGAGGGCACAAGATCGTAGCTGAGGTAACAAGCTAAACGTCGAAGTCCACGTGGAACTACTAGTGAGACTGAAGTCTCTCTGCAAAAACATAAAATAGGAAAACGTGAGTACAAATGTACCCAGCAAGACTTACATCAGAACTAACTACATATGCATCATTTTCAACAAGGGGATGGTGGGGTTTAACTGCAGCAAGCCAGCTTTGACTCGGTGGCTATCCTAAACTACGACTGCAAGCGACTCTTTTGAGGTGGCGCACACGAGTCCACATATTCACCATATCAATACACCACTATGGATCCGCTCCCGTCTCCCTACGAGAACGCCATCCATAGCACTCACGCTTATCTTGCGCATTTTAAAGTATCCACTTTCACTTGTCTATGAACTGATATAAGCAACCCAGAAGTCCTTTTCCGCGGACACGGCTATTCGAATAGATGATGTTAACCCTGCAGGGGTGTACTCCTTCATACATGTTTCCACCACTTAGCGTCTGCACACGACATGTGCTCGGCAGACTTCAAGCGAAAGCCGACGTGGGTGTAGACCACGACCTACCTAAACACTCAAGTCTCTAGTCCAGGTTTATCGCCTATTCGGGTTCCATCCATGAGGAGATCCGGCCGGAGTTTCGCTCACAGCCCCAAACGATGTGAACAGGGTTCCCGAGATACCAAACGGGCATCCGGTACACCGTGCCACGTACCTACCGCATCACAGCCCACCCCTACGGTCAGCGCTGTCCACGGCCTCCAGCATACTACAAACACCAGAAACTACTTGCAACTCCTGGACAGAGGACAAGGGTGAATAAGACGTCGAGCGGGGTCATATTTCAGGGCCCAATGCATGGTAGTAGCTGAATCATGGATCACAAACACAGAACTCAGTTCCTAAGGACGACTTCAATGAGACAACCCACCATGTACTCCTACATGGCCTCTCACCGACACCTTTTACCAAATCGTGTTCACACACTTAGCTCATACATGGTAGGACATGTTCACACACCTCTGATTCATCCTCGATGAATCAGACCTGACTCAACTCTAAGCAGTAGCAGGCATGACAAACAAGCATGAATGAGTAGGCACATCAGGGCTCAAACAACTCCTACTCATGCTAGTGGGTTTCATCTATTTACTGTGGCAATGACAGGTCATGCAAAGGATAAAGGGGTTCAGCTACCGCAACAAGTAACAAATATGTCGTTGTTGTCCTAATGCAGTAAAAGAGAGCAGGAGCGAGAGAGTGGGATTTTATCGGAATGAACAAGGGGGTTTTGCTTGCCTGGCACTTCTGAAGATAACATTGAGTCTTCATCAGTGTCAACGATCGCATCATCGGTATCACGTCTATCGAGAGGGGACAAATACCGGCAACACAGAAGGGAACACAATCAATGCAATGCACAATATGATGCATGATCATGACATGGCAAAATGAATGTGTTTTGGGCTAATGCAACTAGCAACAGATTAAATGAAGTTGGTTTGAATACAAGACTCAAATTCAAACTCCATATGTGATTATTCGAATGCCATTTAATTGATTTGTGCTAAACAGCACCTATAAGTTGTTCTAACATGCATGAAAATGGTACAGATGGATTCCTTGAATTTTTCTGATAATTTTTCATATATAATTTATTTAATTTGGAGTTACGGTTAATTTTCTATGATTTATAGAAGTTTTAGCTATTTTCTGAAATTATTAAATCATTTAAGATTTATTTAAATTCCAGAAAGGAATTATTGCGTCATCATGACCTCATAGTGATGTCAGCAGGTCAACGGGCGCCGTCCAGGTCAAACTGACCTGTGGGACCCATATGTCAGCGTCACAGCTTAAACAGGGGGGGTTTAGTTTAGTTTAATTAAAGATTAGGGCACTAGGGCCCACATGTCAGTGTCAGCAGGGGGGTAATTAAATTAAAATAACTAAACTAATTAACAGGGGGGCTGGCCCCACCTGTCATCGACCCAGGGGGGGTCAAACCCCTGGTCAGCAGGGCCTAACCTGCCGGCGGCTTGACGCCGGCGAGGCCGAGACGGCGGAGGCCTTCGGATTTCTTGCTCCGGCGGCCAAATGGGCGGATGAGGGCGTCTACGTGGAGCTGGGACTCGCCCGCATCCATCTGTGCAAACGGCAGGGGCTGAGGTGGCCCGAGCTCACCGGAGGCAAGCTCGCGGCGGTGGCCGGAGTTCGGGCGAGGTCGGGGTTGGCGTTAGGGGGCACGGGAGGGGAGGCTGGTGTTTGAGTTAGGTTCCTGGTGAGGTGTGGAGCACGTTGCCGTGCTCGGTAGCTAGCTCCGGTGGCTCTGGCCTTGTCCGCGTCATCGCCGGCGGTGAGGAGCTCACGGCCCCAGTGAAAAGGGCGGCTAGCATGCGGGAACGAGCGCGGGGAGGAGGGGAAATGGAAGGGGAGCTCACAGCGGATCCGGTAGAGGCAACGGCGAGGCCGGGGAGGGGCAGGAGCTCGCGAATCCTCGGAAGTTCGCCAGCGGCGGAAGGTTGGGGACGAGCTCCGGGAAGACGCTACAGGGCTCCCGCGGTCGAATGGGTTGGTGTAGAAGACGCAGAAGGCGATGGCGGTTCCTCTGAACTCATCGGAGAGGCACGGGGTGGACGGTGGCCGCGGTGATGCTCGTCGGCGGCGACGGGTGTGTTCGGTGGCTGCGCGCGAGAGAGCCAGAGGAAGAGAGGAGCTCGGGGAGAGAGTGAGAGGCCTGGGGGGGTGCGTGGCGTCGCGGACGGGGTCCAGGGCGACGAGAGGAAGCAGGAGGTGGCCAGGGGGAAGCAGGAGGTGGCCGAGGCCTCTCGGGCGCGCGCCACGCCTCGCCTCTGTTCGTCCTCCTGGCAAAGGAGGAAGATGACAAGGGGGGGAAGGAGGTGGGCTGGGCCGGCCAGATGGGCTGGCCAGCTGGGCCGGCTACAGGTAAGTGGCCCAGGTAGGCTTCTGTTCTTTTTATTTTTTTCTTCTGTTTTGTTTTATTTAATTTATTTTGCCACTGTTTTGAATTTAAAATAATTCAAACAATGCCAAAAACTCCTCTGAATATTTTATATTGCTAAATGGACTTTTCCAAAAGCTTATAAAATATATCAGGGGTATTTGAAATTATATTCTAATTATATGAATATAATTCAAATTCAAATAGCTAATGAATTAAATCCAAAGTCCCAAAAATAATTCCTTAAAAATGTTCAATATTTTGGTTGGGACCAGAACCCTTACCAAAAATTATCAAACATTTAAGAAGAGCATTTTGGAGCAATGAATGAGATTTCTAGGGTTTTTGCCCCTCTTTTATTTAAGTTTTTGAGGCTTCCAAAATTCCTCAGTTCAGGTTTCAATAATTTAAACATGATGCACACATGAAGCTAGCCTAGAGCACTACCAACAGCTAGGGATGTGACAAGACGAATCCATCGCAGCCACCGATAGCAGCCCGTAGTGGGAACCCAGGGTCAAGCCCTTGGCCAAACCGTAAGTACAAAGAAACCCGAACACATCCATATATCCAGTCTCACTTTTGCATAGCATTAATGTATTGAGTCACATATTCTGCAGTCCGGCCGGGTCCGACATCGAGCAATCTTTGTCAGAAGATTCATTGGACCCGGATGCGATGGACAGCGAGACCCTCCCGACGGACTGCTCCCCCAGAGGCGTGGACAACACTGAGGTGTCGTCCCAAAGGGGCCCAGGCCAGGGCGAAGCTCAAGCGATCGTCAAGGCGGCGTCGTAGGGTCAAACCTCGGCAACCGGACAAATGAGGGAGCAAACCCCCAGGCATGCTGAAGGCGGGGGCCGTCCTGAATTCGGCCCCCGGCCAGAGACAACTCTGGAGACCAATACGGCTCCAGAACCACGTAGGCAACCTTCTTCAATAGAAGGTGGTGCGCTGATACGTCTCCAATGTATCTATAATTTTTGATTGTTCCATGCTATTATATTAACCGTTTTGGATGTTTATGGGATTTACTTTACACATTTATATCATTTTTGGGACTAACCTACTAACCGGAGGCCCAGCCCATATTGCTGTTTTTTTGCCTATTTCAGTGTTTCAAAGAAAGGAATATCAAACGAAGTCCAAACGGAATGAAACCTTCGGGGGAGATCTTTTTGGAACAAACGTGATCCAGAGGACTTGGAGTGGAAGTCAAGAAACAACCGATGCAGCCACGAGGGTGCCTGGTGCGCCCCCTAGGGCTGGGCGCGCCCCCACCCTCGTGGGCCCCTCGGGAGTCCACCGACCTACTTCTTCCTCCTATATATACCCATGTACCCCGAAAACATCAGAAGCGCCCACGAAAACTATTTCCACCGTCGTAATCGTCTGTATCCGCGAAATCCCATCTTGGAGCCTTCGTCGGCGCTCCGCTGGAGGGGCAATCGATCACGGAGGGCCTCTACATCATCTCCAAGGCCTCTCCGATAAGTTGTGAGTAGTTTACCACAGACCTTCGGGTCCATAGTTATTAGCTAGATGGCTTGTTCTCACTCTTTGAATCTCAATACCATGTTCTCCTCGATCTTCTTGGAGATCTATTCGATGTAACTCTTTTTGCGGTGTGTTTGTCGAGATCCGATGAATTGTGGGTTTATTATCAAGTTTATCTATGAGAAATATTTGAATCTGCTCTGAATTCTTTTATGTGTGATTAAGTTATCTTTGCAAGTCTCTTCAAATTATCAGTTTGGTTTGGCCTACTAGATTTATCTTTCTTGCAATGGGAGAAGTGCTTAGCTTTGGGTTCAATCTTGCGGTGTCCTTTCCCAGTGGCAGCAGGGGCGGCAAGGCACGTATTGTATTGTTGCCATCGAGGATAAAAAGATGGGGTGTGGCACCCCGGCTCAGAACGACCGGTTTACCTTGCATTGCCAGCCCAGAGACCTTGTCTTCTGGCAACACACAACAACTTGGTACAGAAAAACAACCGCTTTATTCATGCTAGCGGAGCATAGTTTATATTACAACAGTTAGCGAGGCCAAGTGGCACACACGGTGCGGCTGAACAATATGTGCATTATTTAGTGAACAAAAGGGGCCTCGATCATGACAACTACTCGGCAACGGAACAACGTCGTAGCGGGACTCCATAGCACAGGGATACCGATGTGGACACGGTCTAGACTCGGACAGCACTCCTTCCCAACATGACTTTCCTGAAATCACAAATAAGTTCAAGTAGGAAATCACAAATATTGAAGTGGCACTATGAAAATGTTGTGTGGCTTGCCTTAGTGCTGATGAGGTTCACAATGCTCCTGGTGATCCTCAAGACAAGCTGGCTCTTCTGAAAATAATCAAAACCACAAAAAGAAAACATCAAGAAAACTTCTGAAAATTACCAGAAAATCTAGACCGCAAGGAAAAATCCCATATTTTGAGTGTTGTTAGATTTTTGGACACAGAACACAATGCAAAACGAATCACTCCATTTGGACTTATAGATAAAAATTTATGGCCATTTGAAGTTTCTTGGATCTTAAATGAATTTTAAATAAATAATAAATAGACAGGGGGTGACGTCGAAGGCGTAAATACCTGGGGCTCCACCACTCATACCGCTTCGCGCGCGTAATGAGTGGCTGACTAGCCGGCCCCGCTAGTCAGGCCAGAGGGAGGGGAGAGAGAAACAGAGGGAGGCGGCGCTTCGCCGGATCACACGCCGGCGATGAAGCTTCTTGGAGTCAAACGAGAGGGGGAGATTGACGGAGGAGATGTTTGCGCACCTGCCTGTACCCGTAGCGTAGCTAGAGGTGACCGGACGGTGTTGGAATCGACCTCTCTAGCGGAGGCAGAGGGCGGAGGTTTTTGGAGACGAAGATGACGGTGGCTTGGGGCGGTTCCAGGGGCTCCAGCGGGGTGGGTTGGCTTCACAGAGGAGAGGTGGAGGCCCTGGCAGGGTCGCCTTGGCTTGGGAGGGACTGCAGCTGCGGGAACGATCCGGAGGGGATCGCTGGCGAGATCGGCTTGGGGACGGCAGCCCGCGGCCTGCCCGGCCGGGCTGCGTCTTCTACTGGCTCAAGGAGGAAGTGGGAGTGGCTGCGGGTGCTCCAAGAGGCTGGGGGTGGCTTCTTTTATAGGTGGGCGGCGAGGAGGGTTCGGGCTCCACCGGAGGACACCAGTCCACGGCGCCCGGCAACGAACGCCGCCAGAGAGAGAGGGAGAAGATGACGGAGGTCACGCAGGAACTGTGCGGGGGCGCGAACGAGCACAGGAGTGAGGGGGAAGCAATGAGCACATTGTGCCGTGCACTGTGCTGTTGGCCAGACCGTGCCCGTGTTCGCTGTGGCAAGCTCAGGCGCCGGCGAGCGCCAGGAGGGAGTTATGGAGGTGGAGACGAGGACGGTGGCAAGGTGTGGCATGCTTTGGCCGGCTGGGCAGCATGCACGCGCTCAACAGAGTGCTGGCAGCATGCAGAGCGCGCGTATTGCATGCCAGCACGCTCGGACGAACGCGGTCACCGCGTGAACCGTGACATCAGGCCACCCTAAGAACTAACAAAGATGTCTGGCGTGTAGTCCTTAGTAAACTGAGTTGTTACCATGGTTTGGCTAGGATCCAGGTGTAGTAGAAATAAATTTGTGCTGCTGACAAGTTACTAGACAGTAACTTTTGAGAGTTATGGTGGTCAAACCACTGGGAGTCAAGGTCTGAGCTTTGGGGTTTTACTTACACTTACTAAGGTAAATAGGCACAAGAAAAACCAGCTACAATGGAGCTAGTAAAAAGGTAGTTGCTGTAGAAACTACCATTTCTACCCAGAAATGACTTTATTTTCTGTAGCCAAAATATTCCAAAGAGTGGTGAA
This sequence comes from Triticum dicoccoides, assembly GCF_002162155.2. Lineage (NCBI taxonomy): Eukaryota > Viridiplantae > Streptophyta > Magnoliopsida > Poales > Poaceae > Triticum > Triticum dicoccoides. Next base: position 149,670,843 of record NC_041387.1, on the reverse strand, counting down.
TTATTTTTGCTCAGAAAGGTACCCTAGGGTCCAAAGAATAATTGGGATTTTTCTCAGGATTTTTGGGGCAAGAAAACTTAGGGTTGCTTTGGAGTTCAAAGGGGTAGCTAGGGTTTTGGAGGTCAATATGAATTTTTTTTCATTTAAGAAAAATATTCCAAACAATATTCTTGGGTTGGACCAGGGGTGAAATGATGGTTTGGAGGAGGAGAGGGAACACTTGGGTGAAAATCAAGGGGTACCCAAGTGGTTAAGTCCAAATGAAATGATTCAAAACTTCAAATTCAAAACCAACTCAATTGAAAATCAAGCAAAGAAGAGAGGGCAAAACTGGGCTATCACAAACCTCCCCCACTTAGAATGAATCTCGTCCCCGAGATTCGATTGCTTGGGAAAACCATTCTGGATAACATGCCCTTAGAAACTCTTCTGATTCCCAGGTTGATTCTGACTCGATATGATGCATGCATTGGACCTTGTAAAACTTTCGTGCTTTACTGCGAGTGAACCTTTCCATTTGATCCAAAACTTTCATTGGCCTCTCTTCATAGGTTAAGTCCTTTGCCAGCTCTATCTCTGTCAAATTGGTCTTTTTCTTGGGCGGTGATATGCACAGTCGCAATTGTGAAATGTGGAACACGTTGTGCACGCCTGACAGCTCAAGGGGCAACTCCAACTGATATGCCATAGCACCTACTCGTGTCATAACGGGAAATGGACCAATAAACCTGGGTGCCAATTTTCCACGGGTTTGAAACCTCTTGATTCCTTTCATAGGCGTGACTCGCAGGTAGAGATGTTCTCCGGGTTCAAAGTTGATCTGTTTGTGCTTTGCATCGTAATAACTTTTCTGTCGTGATTTGGCCAATTGCAATCTGTCTCGGATCTCCTTGACTTGCTTTTTGGCTTCCAGCATGAGATCCGTTCCGAAAATACGGCTATCTCTGGTTTGAGACCAATTTAATGGAGTGTGGCACTTACGGCCATACAAAACTTCATATGGTGACATCTTTAAACTGGTCTGGAAGCCATTGTTATACGAGAACTCGGTGTACGGCAAGCAATCTTCCCATTGTGGGCCTTAGGCCAAAGCACAGGCTCGGAGCATATCTTCGAGTATCTGATTTACCCTTTCTGTCTGCCCATCCGTCTGAGGATGATAAGCGGTACTGTAATTCAATTCCGTTCCGAGGGCCTGATGGAGACGGGACCAAAAAGTGGAGGTGAAAGAAGTGATGGTTCGGGGAACTCCATGCAGACTGACTATTCTGGATAGATACAGTCATGCAAGCTCATCTGCTCGGTATGAGGTTTTTATTGGAAGGAAGTGGGCCACCTTGGTTAATGTATCCACTATGACCCAGATCGCATTATTGCCTCGTTGGGTCCTAGGTACTCCTGTGATGAAATCCATACAGACATCGTCCCATTTCCATTGTGACACTGGCAGCGGTTGGAGAAGTCCGACTGGTTTCTGATGTTCTGCCTTTACTTTGTTGCATATATTGCCACAGGCCACCAAATAAGCAATGTCTTTCTTCATTCCATCCCACCAGAATATTTGTCGAAGATCTTCATACATTTTTGTACCTCCAGGGTGGATTGAGTACGAGGATTTGTGGGCTTCTGACAGAATTTTCTGCTTCAGATCCGCTTGATTAGGCACACAAATCCTTCACCTGAATCGGAGGGTACCGTACTGATCCTTCGAGAAATCGGAGAACTTGATACGTTTCTGCAGATCGGTATCGCCTGACTGGGCTTTGCGGATTTCTTCCTCAAGAGTAGGGGTAACCTTCAGAATATTGGCAAGGCCAGCCTCAACTATGACCAGGTTGAGCTGAGCAATCTCTTCTTTAAGTTCGAAAGGCAAAGATTCCAATATGACATTTAAACTGACGGGCTTTCGACTGAGTGCATCGGCAACCACGTTGGCCTTACCCGGATGGTAATTTATTCCAAGGTCATAATCCTTAACCAACTCAAGCCATCTTCGTTGACAGAGATTTAAATCCGGCTGAGTAAATATATACTTGAGACTTTTGTGGTCGGTAAAAATTTGGCACCTTTTTCCGATGAGGTAGTGTCTCCAAATTTTTAAAGCATGAACTACCGCGGCCATTTCCAAATCATGAGTGGGGTAATTTCCTTCATGGGGTCATAGCTGCCGTGAGGCATAAGCTACTACCTTGCCATCTTGCATAAGTACGCATCCTAGTCCTTGCCTGGAAGCATCGCATTATACGTCAAAACTGCGGTAGATATCTGGAAGTGTTAATACTGGCGCAGTTGTCAAGCGTTTCTTCAACTCGGTGAAACTCTTCTCACAGTCCATAGTCCATTCAAACTTCTTATCCTTTTTGAGCAGCTCTGTCATGGGTTTAGCAATCTTGGAAAACCCTTCAATGAAACGGCGGTAGTATCCGGCTAATCCAAGAAAACTCCGAATCGGAGATACGGTGGCGAGGCAACCAGTCGAGCACGTCTTTTACCTTGCTTGGGTCCACGGCCATACCTTCAGCGGATAGCACATGCCCGAGGAATCCAACTTGCTTGAGCCAAAATTCGCATTTGCTGAATTTGGCGTATAACTGGTGCTCACGGAGTCGTTGCAACACTGCTCGGAAGTGTTCCTTATGTTGTTCTTCACTTCTTGAGTAAATAAGTATATCATCGATGAAGACGACCATGAACTTATCGAAGAAATCCATGAATACTTTATTCATCATGTGCATGAAGAAGGCGGGGGCGTTGGTGAGGCCGAAAGACATGACTGTATATTCATAGAGACCATAGCAAGTGGTGAATGCGGTCTTGGGAATATCATCCTTTTTAATTTTGAGCTGGTAATATCCAGTCCGCAAATCAATTTTTGAGAACACCTTGGCTCCACTGAGCTGATCAAACAAATCATCAATTCTTGGCAGAGGGTATTTGTTTTTGATCGTGACATCATTCGACTGTCGGTAGTCCACACACATACGGAGGCTGCCATCTTTCTTGTCCACAAAAATAGCAGGTGATCCCCATGGTGAGGAACTGGGGCGGATATACCCTTTTTGGAGCATTTCATCAAGCTGTTTCTTTAGCTCCACTAATTCGGATGACCGCATTCGATAATATTTCTTGTGTGTTGGTGTGGTTCCGGGCACAAGTTCTATTGCAAACTCAAGCTCTCGATCAGGTGGCATGCCTGGCAGTTCTTCTAGGAATACATCAGAAAACTCGCTGACCACCGGAATTAATTCCATTTCAGCTATTTCTATAAAGACCATTTCCTTGGAGGGTATGCTCCTACGAGCAATAAACTTTGTAGTTTATCCCTCTTGGCCGGTCAGGTTGACTTCTCGGGTCGCACAATTTATGCACACTTGGTACTGAGTCAGCCAATTCATACCCAAGATAACATCCAACTTATCAGACTCAATAAGTATCAAAGAGGTTGGAAAACGGATTCCGTTGATACTAACTTCCAGATTGCGGCAGACTAGATTGCTTCTGACAAGAGATCCCGGGGTTTGTACCAGCATATTCTTGCCCAAAAGCGAACAAGGAAATTTGTTTTGGGCAACAAAACTCCGAGAAATAAAAGAGTGGGAAGCCCCAGAGTCAACTAAATTACTGCAGGTATGTTATTAACAGGGAACATACCAATGACGACTTCGGGATTTTCTTGGGCTTCGCCGGCGGAAATGTGATGAACATATCCCGTGATGTCGTGCTGACTTGGGCCTGCCTCCAAATAATGGATTTGTGGCTTGAACGTAGCATTGGTCCGGTTGTTCTTGGGACACTACTTGGCATAATGTCCGGTTTGTCCACAACTGTAACAAGAATTGTTGCACAGGCAATTCTCCAAAACTGGGTTGAGCACGTCATTCTTGACTTGGGTGGTGGCCTTGTTAACATTTTGTTGCCAATTAGGCTGGTATGCTACCTGAGTTGGCTATCAGGTACGAACCTTCTACACTGGTTGCATTTCCTTTTTGGGCTCAAACTTGCGCTTGTGATCGTTATGGGCAGACTTATTATCTGATACGATCTTGTGTTCCCTTTCAGCAATGAAAGCCTTGTTCACCAAGTTTTGGAAATTTGGGAAATCGAACACACTGAGAGCACAACGAAGTTGCGGGTTTAATCCACCAAGAAACCTGTCCATCTTCCTTTCTTCAGTGGCCACGTCATATTGAGAGTAACGTAACAGGTGATTGAATTTCTGCAAATATTCTCCCACTGTCTGACTTCCTTGGAGGAGCGCGAGAAATTCGCGCTGCTTAGTCTCCATAATTCCCGTAGGGATGTGATATTTCTGGAATTTCTCCTTGAATCTTGACCAGGTAATTTCTTCATTCGCAGTCCCTATGGCTTTCTCATTTTCCCACCATATAGCAGCAGCGCCTTCACGATAATGTGTTACAAATGGAACCTTATCCTCTTCATTAGTTCGAGCAACCTCAAGCTTCTTTTCCATAGTTCTTAGCCAATCATCTGCATCCAAGGGATCAATGGCCTGATTGAAACTGGGATGCTTTGTCCTTTGAAAATCAGATAACTTGGAGTGAGGGACGGGCTGATTTCCATTCTGTCCAACCATTGCTTGAATACTTCTGAATATTTCCATCAGATCATTATTTCGTCGTTCCTTGAACATATGCATAATTTTCTCGGTGGAGGGCGGATTTGGCGGTGGAGGTGGTGGTGGAACGTACGGCTCGGGTGATTGTCCTGCCTGTCATGCCGAGCACCGAATAGGAGAACCCTCGCGAACGTTGCTACTGCAGCCTCCCCGCGTCATCCTAATATGATTTTTCCCAAGTCAACGCAACCGAGATGAGAAGCATTCAACATAAACTGGGGAGAAGCAAGCAACAAAAATCCAAGTAAAACCGAAAAGGCAAAGAAAATATGGCGAATAAAATAAAGTCCAACATAATTATACATAGACTCATACATGAAAGATAACAACATGCCAGGTCCAACTACCCTTATACATGAAACGAACATCATGACTCGTACGACTACATCCATACTCCATCATGACAACTGCGACTACTCGAAAGCTCTACTGCGCTGCTGGTGCTGTGGGGTCCTCTCCTGAAGCGGACTCGGATCCAGAACTGACGGGATTAACGGAGACCTCCGGGTTAAAAGTGACATGACGACGCTGCCTCAAGGGCTCTCCCTCTGGGGCAGGTGGAGGGTGGATCATCGGGGCTACAGGAGTGGCGAGGAGTGAAACCCACTCAGCAAGAGCACTAAGTGGACTCACAGTCGCGGTGCCCGAGCTACTCGGAGGAGTAACAGAGAAACAGGGGATCTAGAACTGGTAGGAACATAGGGAGTAAATCCTACAAAGGGTGGAGTAGTGGCTGAGCGAGCAGAGACTAAAGTAGAGGCTAAGGCAGTACGGGCACGACTCGGCTCACGAGCCAGCTCGTAGATCAGAAGATAGCTAGTAGTGATGTAGCGAGAAAGGTGGCTAGCTACACTATCAGACTCCGGATCAATGACAGGGAAACGGACACGACCATTATCGTGGAGAGAAGGATAGTAATGGAAACCTGGGTGGTTCTGCATCCGGACCTCGTTGTAGCAGAGCTCAACAAGTACCTCGAATGCAGCAAACTAGACAGCTTGAGAAGTGGTAGAAGCTTAGCAGCTTTGAGAGGTACGAGTGTAAGAGCTGGAATCGGAACTAGCGCGCAGAGTAACCACGGTGTGATACTCATACACTGAGTCAGCTAGGCGCTCCCGGTACACACGATAGGCTGGATCGTCTTTGTGAGGGTTCAGCCGACACCACATGTTACGAAGGAGATGCGGCGACGTGTACGGCATCAGCTACAACTGGCACGGATACAGCACCGGAGCCATCTACACTCACAACCATTAGCAAGTTAGCATAAAAATAAAACTAGTGCATGTAATGCTATAATTATTACCGGCACTCAGCTATAACTCGTATCTAACGTCCAATTAACTTGCTTAGTCTAGTGTGGCCTACAGTCAGCACGGCTCTGATACCGAGCGTTGTGGCACTCCGGCTCAGAGCAACTGGTTTACCTTGCATTGCTAGCCTAGAGACTTTGTCTTCTGGCAACACACAACAACTTGGTACAGAAAAACAACCGCTTTATTCATGCTAGCGGAGCATAGTTTATATTACAACAGTTAGCGAGGCCAAGCGGCACACACGGTGCGGCTGAACAATATGTACATCATTTAGTGAACATAAAGGGGCCTCGATCATGACAACTACTTGGCAGCACAACAACGTCGTAGCGGGACTCCATAGCATAGGGACACCGATATGGACACGGTCTAGACTCGGACAGCACTCCTTCCCAACGTGACTTTCCTGAAATCTGGCATGACACACCAAGTCAGTACATTGAATGTACTTGCAAGCTCACAACAAGCATAAACATAATGACAAATAATATCATGATATTTAACCATTTAATCAATAATGCAACCACAAATCCAACATGCTGTGACCATGCTCAACTAAGACTCGTTCCACAGACTTGCTTACCGGACGTGATCATTTCCAGACCACAAACATGATAATCTCTAAAACACACTCGTGATCCTTATGGCGATCACAACCCAACCAACTCCTGGCCCGTGATCCTTACAGCGATCACAACCCGACCAACTCATGGCCCGTGATCGTTACAGCGATCACAACCCGACCAACTCATGGTCCAACTCAACACGATGGCCTCACTGTCATCCTCAGTACAACCTTAGTGTGCATATTTTATTAAGTGTTGACCCATAGTGTACCCTACTTTCGAGCGTGTCCATAACCGTGGACTTGGCTATCGATAGATTAAAAACACTCTGCAGAGGTTAGTACACTGTACCCACACTACGGAACCCATGGCCTTGCACTCCCATTCGGGTGGACCAACAGCATTCCGACAAAACCATTTCATTGTCATGACACTCTCACGGCCATTCCGACTCAGTCCCCCTCCGGCTAGTCCTGGGTGGCCCCGTGTCTACCTCCAGACACCTCGACCACCGTCGTGGCCACGATCCACTCTGGGACCCGATAACAAAACTTAACTTAACAACTAGCTCACAAGGTTATGCTTGCCTACCGGGCCAGGGTACAGCACACCCATAACCTTCCCTAAATGGAGGCACCGACCAGAGGCACGACAATGAAATGCATTAAGGCCGTCCCATACCGACAAATGTGGTTGCACTGGGAAAGACTCGTTTCAGCGGCACCATGACCCGGTCAACAACACATTTAAGTTGAGTTATTAATCAGGTTCAACTTAAAGTGAAAATTACCGTGTCATAATGCCATACCATGCATCACTAAACACATGCACCACATAACCGTGCAAAGAACTGAATCAACCACGCTCCCACAAAGCCATCATCAACTCATGCTACTACTCTGGTTAAGATCACACCTCACTTAAACCAGAATCATTTCTAGCAATATCCTCATTTTTCATCATGCAAAGATAATAATTAAACTAATTACTAAACTCCATGACCACATCCTTTTTTCATTACTTGTAACTAAGTTCTTCTTAGCTTACCAACAAGATTTACTTCAAACTTTCTGTAATTCAAGCATTTTAACATGACAAGCATCTAACAGAATATACTCATTATATAACTAATTTAAATGCATAAATATTCATAAGTTCAAGTAGGAAATCACAAATATTTAAGTGGCACTATGAAAATGTTGTTGTGGCTTGCCTTAGTGCTGATGAGGTTCACAAAGCTCCTTGTGATCCTCAAGACAAGCTGGCTCTTCTGAAAATAATCAAAACCACAAAAAGAAAACATCAATAAACCTTCTGAAAATTACTAGAAAATCTAGATAGCAAGGAAAAATCCCATCTTTTGGGTGTTGTTAGATTTTTGTACACAGAACACAATGCAAAAAGAATCAATGCCTTTGGACTTACAGATAAAAAGTTATGGCCATTTCAAGTTTCCTGGATTTTAAATGAATTTGAAATAAATAATAAACAGACAGGGGGTGACGTCGAAGGCGTAAACACCCGGGGCCCACCACTCATACCACTTCGCGCACGTAATGAGTGCCTGACTAGCGGGCCCCGCTAGTCAGGCCAGAGGGAGGGGGAGAGAAACAGAGGGAGGCGGCGCTTCGCCGAAGCACACGTCGGCGATGAGGCTTCTTGGAGTCAAACAAGAGGGGGGGTCGATAGAGGAGATGTTTGCGCACCTGCCCGTACCCGTAGTGTAGCTAGAGGTGACCAGACGGCGTCGGAATCGACCTCTCCAGCGGAGGCAGAGGGCGGAGGTTGCCGGAGACGAAGATGGCGGCAGCTTGGGGCGGTTCCAGGGGCTCCAGCGGGGTGGGTTGGCTTCATGGAGGAGAGGCGGAGGCCCTGGCAAGGTCGCCTTGACTTGGGAGGGGCCGGAGCTGCGGGAACGATCCGGAGGGGGTCGCCGGTGAGCTCGGCTTCGGGACGGCAGCCCGCGGCCTGCCTGGCTGGGCTGCGCCTTCTACTGGCTCAAGGAGGAAGTGGGAGTGGATGCGGGTGCTCCAAGAGGCTGGGGGTGGCTGCTTTTATAGGCGGGCGGGGAGGAGGGTTCGGGCTCCGCCAGAGGACACCTGTCCACGGCGCCCGGCGATGAACAGCGCCAGAGAGAGAGGGAGAAGACGACGGAGGTCACGCAGGAACTGTGCACGGGCGCGGACGAGCACAGGAGCAAGGGGGAAAGCGACGAGCACAGTGCTCCGCGCACTGTGCCATTGGCCGGACCGTGCACGTGCTCACTGCGGTGAGCTCCAGCGTCGGCGAGCGCCAGGGGGGAGTTATGGAGGTGGAGACGAGGATGGTGGCGAGGTGTGGCATGCTTTGGTCGGCTGGGCAGCGTGCACACACTCAACAAAGCGCTGGTCGCACGCAGAGCGCGCGTATTGCATGCCAGCACGCTCGGACGAACGCGGTCACCGCGTGAACCGTGACATCAGGCCACCCTAAGCACTAACAAAGATGCCTATCGTGTAGTCCTTAGTAAACTGAGTTGTTACCATGGTTTGGCTAGGATCCAGGTGCAGTGGAAATAAATTTGCGTTGCTGACAAGTTACTGGACAGTAACTTTGGAGAGTTACGGTGGTCAAACCACTGGGAGTCAAGGGCTGAGCTTTGGGGTTTTACTTACACTTACTAAGGTAAATAGGCACAGGAAAAACCAGCTACAATGGAGCTAGTAAAAAGGTAGTTGATGTAGAAACAACCATTTCTGCCCAGAAATGACTTTATTTTCTATAGCCAAAATATTCCAAAGAGTGGTGAAATATTTTTGCTCAGAAAGGTGTCCTAGGGTCCAAAGAATAATTGGGATTTTTCTTAGGATTTTTGGGGCAAGAAAAATTAGGGTTGCTTTGGAGCTCAAAGGGTTAGCTAGGGTTTTGGAGGTCAATATGACTATTTTTCATTTAAGAAAAATATTCCAAACAATATTCTTGGGTTGGACCAGGGGTGAAATGATGGTTGGGAGGAGGAGAGGGAACACTTGGGTTAAAATCAAGGGGTACCCAAGTGGTTAAGTCCAGATGAAATGATTCAAAACTCCAAATTCAAAACCAACTCAATTGAAAATCAAGCAAAGAAGAGAGGGCAAAAACCAGGCTGTCACATGGGGTTTATATCATATTGCATGAGTTTATCCCTCTACATCATGTCATCTTTCTTAATGCGTTACTCTGTTCTTTATGAACTTAATACTCTAGATGCATGCTGGATAGCGGTCGATGTGTGGAGTAATAGTAGTAGATGCAGGCAGGAGTCAGTCTACTTGTCACGGACGTGATGCCTATATACATGATCATGCCTAGATAATCTCATAATTATTCGCTTTTCTATCAATTGCTCGACAGTAATTTGTTCACCCACCGTAATACTTATGCTATCTTGAGAGAAGCCACTAGTGAAACCTATAGCCCCCAGGTCTATCTCTTATCATATAAGCTTTCAATCTACTTTTATGTGCATCTTTACTTTTCCAATCTATATTATAAAATACCAAAAATATATTTATCTTATCATATTATCTCTATCAGATCTCACTTTCGCAAGTGGCCTTGAAGAGATTGACAACCCCTTTATTGCGTTGGTTGCGAGTTCTTGTTTGTTTGTGCAGGTGCGTGGGACATTTGAGGAGCCTCCTACTGGATTGATACCTTGGTTATCAAAAACTGAGGGAAATACTTACGCTACTATTGCTGCATCACCCTTTCCTCTTCAAGGAAAACCAACGCAAGCTCAATACGTAGCATGCGCCTACTCCACCGGTGACCTCAGTCCATCCAAAGGTGTCAGATACTTTATTGGCGGTGCTGCAAAGCGCTTCCATCGTCGAAGAGCACCGTACCCTTATGGGTGCGGTGATCAAGAAGGTCCAGTCCGCCAAAAGCGGGCTGACCGAAGCCTGCACCAGCCTTCTAACAGGCTTTGAGGTAAGTTAAAGGAATGTCATAATATAGATAGTAGCCCCTGATACATTCTGGTGTTTTGAAAAGAAAGCCGGACAGAGGATCAAATATATTTTGCAGGAGACTAATTAGGAAATACCTATGTGGATGATCAGGCGTCGTTATTGACTGCAACCTCTCATGATGTTGAGGTCTCCGGACTGAAGCAAAGATTGGAGCAGGCCGAAAAGGAGCTCGGACAAGTAAAAAAGCAATTGGAAGATAACCAGGGTATGGGATAACTTTGTTTGTATTTAAATACAAGTGAATAGTTATTTTGACTGAAAAATGTCGTGATATGTAGTAGGAGCAGCGACTGAAGTCGAGACTCTTAAGAAGACGGTAGCCGAGGCCTAGAAGAAGGCGGACAAGGAGCAGGCCACTCGTGAAAACCATAAGGCCTAGGTCATTGAAGTTCAACAAGAGCTCCAAGAAGCCATAAAGAAGTGCGAGACCTTGGAACAGAGTATAAAGGATCAAGAGTCCGAACTAACCAAGGCTCGCCAATCCGCACACGATGCCCGGGATGAAGCCCAAGGCGCCCTCCAGGAAATCCAGGAAGCCTGAAAGATCGCAGCGGGTGTCAGTGTCAAAACCGGCGGATCTCGGGTAGGGGGTCCCGAACTATGCGTCTAAGGCTAATGGTAACAGGAGGCGGGGGACATAATGTTTACCCAGGTTCAGGCCATCTCTATGGAGGTAATACCCTACTTCCTTCTTGATTGATCTTGATGGTATGAGTATTACAAGAGTTGATCTACCACGAGATCGTAGAGGCTAAACCCTAGAAGCTAGCTTATGATTATGATTGTTGTTGCCCTACAGACTAAACCCTCTGGTTTATATAGACACCGGAGGGGGCTAGGGTTACACATAGTCGGTTACAGAGGACATCTACATATCCAAATTGCTAAGCTTGCCTTCCACGCCAAGGAGAGTCCCACCCGGACACGGGACGAAGTCTTCAATCTTGTATCTTCATAGTCCAATAGTCCGGCATAAGCATATAGTCCGGCTATCCGAGGACCCCCTAATCCAGGACTCCCTCAGTAGCCCCTGAACCAGGCTTCAATGACGATGAGTCCGACGTGCAAATTGTCTTCGGCATTGCAAGGCGGGTTCCTTCTCCGAATACTCCAAAGAAGATTTTGAACACAAGAATCGTGTCTGGCTCTGCAAAACAAATTCCACATACCACCGTAGAGAGCACAATATTCCACAAATCTAATTTGCTGACAACTTTTACCTGGCGTGACATCACACCGCGGCCTAGTCATTATTCGAACTGTTTTTCTCAACCTGCTACTGCACATCTTGCGAGACGGTTTTACTGGCACGTCTTGTCGAAGCAGAGATCATGTCCCATTATCACGGGATACTCATCAATACGGGTCTGGGTAACCCAACCGCGCCATCAACACGATGCTTGGGGAATAAGCGAGTTAACAGGGCAAGTGGGAAGGCGCATAGTTTCTACCGCCCTTATAAAGGGATAAGGATTCCCCCTTTTTCACCCACGCCTTCTTCTTCCTCTGCTCATCCATTCCCTCTGGCTCGAGCTCTAGCGCCCAAGCTTTCACCTTCTCCGCAAAGTCATTCCGAACATGTCTGGAGCAGGAGGCAAGTGGATGGTCTCGTGGTTCTAAGTCTGACAGTAGTGTAGGGGGGTAAGAATGGAGAGGCAAGATCCTAGCTATGGAGTAGTTGTATACACAAGAGGTTTACGAGTTCAGGCCCTTCTCGGAGGAAGTAACAGCCCTACGTCTCGGAGCCCGGAGGCAGTCAACTGGATTATGTGTTTATGAGTTACAGAGGTGCGAACCCTTTACACTGAGGAGGGGGGTGGCTTATATAGAGTTCGCCAGACCCCTCCGGCCCTCAGTTATGTAGGGTTTAAGGTACATTAAGATCGGGCGTTACTAGTAACGCCACAAATAAAATGCTATGATGACAATAAAAGCTACTTAATGACCGACCGTTTGCATGCAGAGTGAATTTAGATCTCCTGGCTATCGAGTGGTTTGCTTCATGGTCGAGTGTCTTCGAGTCCGTCGAGTGGAACACTTCTAAGTCGATTGAAAAGTGGTTTCTTCTAGAGATGTCCTTCGGGAGGGTAGTTTGGACAGGTCCATGACCTACCCTAGGTACATAGCTTCATCATTATCCCTCGAATGGATCGAGGTTTGAGTGGGGAAGGAGTTGAGAACTCTTCCGACCCATTTTTCATGCTATGAGTATATCTTGTTCCGGAACCATGAACCTAAGTAATGACACCAACTTCTTTTTCAGTCGCCTTGATCCATTCTTGGTATTAGTCGAGTGAGTTTCTTTACTTGAAAAGCTCCGAGTGACGGTGTGGAGGAGATCCTCCGTCTGACAAGTTGTTCTGCTGCTCGCGGATTTCATGGGATTCGAATTTTGGGAATCGCGCGGGGCAGAGGAGGCTGCAGTAATCGGATGGGGTAGGGCAGAGCCGCCTCGATCTTCGCGCCACCTTTTTCGCCACGTATCACGTGCGCGACTGTTGCGGGATTTGACAGGATCGTCTGGGCCTACAGGTCAGTCACCCGGAAGCAACTCCATATAAGTCGATGGCCCACGGCTTTTGAACAGTGTGCCTTCATTTTTCCCCTTTCTTCTTGAATTCCTCCGCCACCTCTGCTCTCGTCCCGGTGTTGTCGGTCTATTCGAGCTTCATCTGTGGCGATGGTGAAGGAGAAGATGGCGGCCCTGGAGCACATGAAAAAAGCGACGGCGCAGGCAAAGGCGAAGAAATCCGGTCGAGGCGGATCTTCCTCGAGGTCTGCCTTGCCGCCGGGCAGGATCCAGGGCGATTGGATGCCCTCAGCGATTCATCAGGATGAAATTGATGACCTGATCGAGGGGGGATTCATTCCTCACAAATCTGCGCGCCTCCCGGGGAACGAGATCGAGCCGCAGCCTCGCGAGGGTGAGTGTGTCCTTATCGCCACTGACGTCGACCGTGGATTCTCCCTGCCCCCTCATCCTTTCTTCCGGAGTTTCTTGAACTTTTTCGGAGCGCAACTCCATCACTTTACTCCAAATTCCATCGTGTACCTTGCTTCCTTCGTGTCTTTGTGCGAGAATTTCTTGGGTTACCGTCCTCATTGGGGCCTCTTCAAGCACATTTTCACTTGTCGTTCTCTGTCGGTTAAGAAAGCCAAGTCGAGTGATGATAAGACGCAAGTGATTCAGATGTGCGGGGGCCTTGGGATCCAGATGAGAAGCAAAAGTTCTTTTCCAGCTATGATTCTTCCTGATTCAGTCCGCGGGTGGCAGTCGACCTGGTTCTACTGCAGAGACTAGCCGACTCCAGGATAGGCGACGGGTCTTCCCCCTTTCTCCCTGAACCGAGCAGAAAAACCTTCTTCTCTGAAAGTGACACCAGAAGAGAAGGCACAAGTCAAAGTGTTGGTTGGTCGAGTGGTTCAGCTTGTCCGCGACGGGGTGACTGGTATGGATTTGCTAGAGGTCTTCCTCCGGAGACTTATCCAACCGCTCCAAGCTCATGACCATCCGATGTGTATGTATTCGGGTCTAGATGACACCACTTGGATTCACCCGGAGGAGGTCGACGGGGACACGTTGGAGGGGTGGTTGTCAAGTATCACAGGGAACAAAGACAACCCCCGAGGAGCCAGGAGGATTCATCCACTCGACCAATCATACGAAGTAGACCAGGTCCAATTCTGCATCTCTGACGGTGACCTTGCTTTCTTCATTCTGTTTGCTTAAAATCAATCGATTGACTTTTGTCTTGTTTGTTGTCTTCTAGGCCATTACTAAGATGTACTCGATGCCCAACCGGGCGCAAGAACAGGCCGAGGAGGGAGAGGCGAGCGGAGGTGAAAGTGAGGAGGAGTGGCAATCTGATGCTGAGGGGGAAGAGGATGACGATGGCTCCAGTGGACAGGAGGAGGAGGAAGTCGATCCTCCTCGCACGGAAGGCGATCCAAGCTCACCCATGACCCCGCGTGCGAGCGTGGAAAAGCGACTGCGCCTGTTGGGCTGTCGTCAAAACGCCCTCGGACAGCTTCTCCGGCGCCGACTGAAAAAGCGCCGAAGCATCCACGAGCGGCGTCATCAAAGCCGCCGAAGGCCTTGCCCAAGATGAGAATGACCATTCCCACTATTTCCGGGTAATAGTAGAACTTGTGTTTTCTCGTTTAGCATGGACAGACTCTTGGTCGATTCATTGTCTAACCGACTGGTTCCTGAAATCTGCAGTGCTGCTACCTCCGAGACCTCCGCCAGGAACGAAGACCGGGAATTGGAAGACGCTGCCACCTCCAACCTTGGTATGATCTCTGTAGTTTCACTTTTGGTCGATTGGATTTTCGTTTTTAACTTTGGATTTTTCCTGTAGCTCCTCCTCATGTCATTGATCTCCCTGATGATGACGACGAGGTGCCGCTGAGGCCGAGGAGGAATAGAAAGGCGCCGGCTGGCAAGACTACTCAGATTGCATCAGTGCCTAAGACATTGGTTCAGGAGGGTGGCAATATCACTCATACTTCCGTGTCCTTCGCTGTGCCACTGATGAGTGTTCGGTCTTCATCGTCGACTGTTGACCCGCCCTCCCTTTTCGCTACACACCACGTCCTAGAGGACCAAGTGGGTGCTGCTAAGGAGGCTATACGCCAGGCAGGGATCATGATGGAGCAGGTGAAGGCGGTCCGGGAAGCCAGCCAAGCGGCCTATGATGCTAGCTCAGCTCTTCAGAGCAACGTCCATGTTAGTTGGCCACCGCTTGTTCTGTTAGGATATGCTATCTGAAGACTCTCTTTTCGAAGATCTTTGTATCTGTACACCCACTGGGTGTGTCGATTGAATTTTTGGATTGGTGGGGGCACGCTGAGTGCACCCACTGGGTGTAGTCCCTGAGACTATGGTGGACTGTTGGCAGTCGACTATAGTCTTTGTATTTTGAGTTTCTTCACTCTAACTTCTTCGCTCGGTCTGATCGGACCATGTCGAATGGATTCTTGGAACCAGTGGGGGCACGCTGAGTGCACCCACTGGGTGTGGTCCCTAAGACCATGGTCGACTGCTGGCAGTCGACTAGGTCTGAAGAACCTGTGTTTTTTTGGCAGATCATGATGAGACCGTGGCTGAATGCTGGCAGTTAGCTATGGTTTAAGATCATAACCTCTTTGTCTCTTTCGGTCGACATATCGGACCAAGTCAGTACAACCAGTGGGGGCACGCTGAGTGCACCCACTGGGTGTAGTCCTCGAGACTACTATTGAATATTTTGATTCGGCTGTAGTCTTAGAAATGTTATGACTTTTCTCTTAGTCACTCGGAAGCAACTTATCTTTGATGTCTGTCGACTAACCCTTCGCAGAAATCCTGCGAGCTTGTGGCTCGCTTACTGAATTGGAAAACAAACAAATCCAACTCAGCCTTGACTTGAAGCTTGCTCAAGAGAACTTTCAGAAGGCGAAAGACGAAGCAAAAGGTATGGCTGGTGAGAACTTGACGACTGTCTTTATCTTTCTGCGCACTCCTGATTCTGATCTCATTGTCATTTTGCAGAAAAAATGGAGGAGGCTCTGAAGAAGAAGGACCATGACCTTGCCGAGGCGCAGAAGGCGGCTTTGGACAAAATGAAGCTTGCGGAAGAAAAACTGGCTTTAGTCGGTAAACTTGAAGAGGAGAACGCCAATCTGAAAGCTGCTCTCGACGCGGCCAACAAGGAGGTCAGCCGTCTGAAGAATGATAAGATAGCTCTGAATGACAAGGCTAGTGAACTGGTGGGGAAGAGGAACGATCTGGAGGCTTATCTGGGAGGGCTCGCCAAGAAGTTATTCATCATGCTTGAGGGTAATCTCTCCTACCCGACTGACTTGTTATCATCGACTCATCGTAGAACTGCTGGTTTATCTTTGAATTGTGTTTATAGAATTCTGCCAAAAGTTCGAGCAGGAGACCAGTCGAGTGGAGACAAACTTGGACCCCATTAACTCTCCTGTGAAGGATGAAGCTGCTATGAACATGCTCCGACTGGAGTCTCGTGTTGCTGGTGTGGTCAACTACCTTGCTCGACTGAAGGTTGCGGCGTCGCGAATCGACATGGCACTCTAGCCAGGAACGGCGCTTCAAAATGACCTCAAGTCTCTAATGACTCGACTGAATGAAGTTCCAGGTCGAGTGCAAGAATGGAAGAAGTCTTCTGCCAGGTGCGGCACTGACGTCGCTCTGTCCCTGGTCCGTGTTCACTGCAAGGATGCGCAAGAGGAAAAGCTAGCGTGCATCAAAGTTGCCAATACCAAGAAACACGACTTCCAATCTTTCATTGAGACCTTCATTGCTGCTACCACTTAGATCGCTGACGGAATTGACTTGGACCAGTTTGTCGCGCCCTCCAGTCCTCCACCTGAGGAGTAGGAAAAACTTCTATGCTTCGCCTTAAATTTGCCTCGGAATGCCGAGTGGTTTTGTAACCGATAAACTTTTACAGGCTTGACGCCTGAGCACTTCTGAATCCGTAGGATGTTATCTGAACTTGGCTTATTGTTGAACCTGCTTGCATTTGTCTTCGAGCAAACTTTGTTCTTCACTCGGAATATACTTTAGTGCTTGATACGCGGCTCTGAGGTGGAAAATCCAGTCGACCTGCACTTCATCACTCTTGCAGGTAGGGATGGAGCACAGATTGCAGTCGACCTGCGTCCTTGCGGATCGGAATGGAGCGCATGTTGTATTTGTGGCGCAGCTCCGAAGAAGAAGGTAACAGCCGACCTGCACCTCGTCGTCCTTGCGGATCGGAATGGAGCGCACATTGTATTTGTGGCGCAGCTCCGAAGGAGAAGGTAACAATTGACCTGCACCTCGTCGTCCTTACGGATCGGAATAGAGCGCACGTTGTATTTGTGGCGCAGCTCCGAAGGAGAAGGTAACAGTCGACCTGCACCTCGTCGTCCTTGCGGATCGGAATAGAGCGCACGTTGTATTTGTAGCGCAGCTCTGAAGGAGAAGGTAGCAGTCGACCTGCACCTCGTCGTCCTTGCGGATCGGAATGGAGCGCATGTTGTATTTGCGGCGCAGCTCCGAAGGAGAAGGTGGTAGTTGACCTGCACCTCGTCGTCCTTGCGGATCGGAATGGATTTCATACTTAGGCTAGTACTTGGACTGCAGCTAAGCCCCCGAGTGGGAGGGTTGCTCTCCACTCCGTAGGACTTTTAAATACTTAGGCGAGTACTGGACTGCAGCTAAGCCCCCGAGTGGGAGGTTTGCTCTCCACTCGGTAGGATTTTTAAATACTTAGGCGAGTACTGGACTGCAGCTAAGCCCCTGAGTGGGAGGTTTTCTCTCCACTCGGTAGGATTTTCAAATTCTTAGGCGAGTATTGGACTGCAGCTAAGCCCCTGAGTGGGAGGTTTGCTCTCCACTCGGTAGGATTTTTATATACTTAGGCGAGTATTGGACTGCAGCTAAGCCCCCGAGTGGGAGGTTTGCTCTCCACTCGGTAGGATTT
>NC_041387.1:149548380-149652559 GCF_002162155.2 Triticum dicoccoides | reverse complement strand
TTGCTCGTCACTCGGTAGGATTTTTAAATACTTAGGCGAGTACTGGACTGCAGCTAAGCCCCCGAGTGGGAGGTTTGCTCTCCACTCGGTAGGATTTTTAAATACTTACGCGAGTACTAGACTGCAGCTAAGCCACCGAGTGGGAGGTTTGCACTCCACTCGGTAGGATTTTTAAATACTTAGGCGAGTACTGGACTGCAGCTAAGCCCCTGAGTGGGAGGTTTGCTCTCCACTCGGTAGGATTTTCAAATACTTAGGCGAGTACTGGACTGCAGCTAAGCCCCCGAGTGGGAGGTTTGCTCTCCACTCGGTAGGATTTTCAAATACTTAGGCGAAATGGATTCGCAGCTAAGCCCCCGAGTGAGAGGCTTGCTCGTCGCTCGGTAGGATTTTTAGATACTTTGGCGAAACAGATTCGCAGCTAAGCCCCCGAGTGAGAGGCTTGCTCGTCACTCGGTAGGAATTTTTTTTACAAACTTAGGCGAAACGGATTCGCAGCTAAGCCACCCACTGGGGGGGATTTCATGTAAACAAAAGCAACAACAATCGCTGGGAAAATTATAACACTCTTGCCTTTGATAAACAAACTAAAGAGGTACTTTTATTACATCTCTTCCGAGTGAGTACTTAAGTAAAAAAAGGGCGGAGCAGCTCTGCATTCCAAGCTCGTGGCTCATCAATCTAGCGATCGACATTGTAGAGACGGTACGCTCCATTGTGGAGAACTTTGGTGACGATGAAGGGGCCTTCCCAAGTAGGAGCGAGCTTGTGTGGTTTCTATTGATCCACTCGGAGGACCAAGTCTCCTTCTTGGAAGGCTCGACTCTTCACATTTCTGGCGTGGAACCGACGCAAGTCCTGTTGATAGATAGTTGATCGGATCATGGCCATCTCTGTTTCTTCTTCTAGAAGGTCGACTGCGTCCTGTCGGGCTTGTTCTGCTTCATCTTCAGAGTAGAGCTCGACTCGGGGTGCATTGTGAAGCAGGTCACTCGGGAGGACTGCTTCAGCTCCATAGACCAGAAAGAATGGAGTTCGCCCAGTTGACCGATTAGGAGTGGTCCTCAATCCCCAAAGAACTTATGGAAGTTCGTCGACCCACGCGCCTGCTGCGTTCTTGAGATCACGCATCAACCGGGGTTTCCGTCCTTTGAGAATTAGTCCGTTTGCTCTTTCTGCTTGTCCATTCGACTGGAGATGAGCGACGGAAGCATAGTCGACTCGCATGCCTTGAGAAGCGCAAAAGGCTCTGAATTTGTCGGAATCGAAGTTTGACCCATTATCAGTGATGATGCTGTGCGGAACTCCATACCTAAATATCAACTCTCTGATGAAGCTGATAGCAGTGCAGGCATCAAGATTCTTGATAGGCTTAGCTTCGATCCACTTAGTGAACTTGTCGACTGCCACCAGTACATTGGTGAAGCCGCTCCTGCCAGTTCTCAGTGGTCCAACCATATCCAATCCCCAAACAGCGAAGGGCCAGACGAGTGGAATGGTCTTCAAGGCTGAGGCGGGTTTGTGTGACATATTGGAATAGAACTGACATCCTTCACACTTGTCGACTATCTCCTTCACCATTTCATTTGCTCTTGGCCAGTAAAACCCCGCTCGGCGTGCTTTAGCCACAATGGTCCGAGAGGAGTGTGATGACCACAGGTCCCCGAGTGGATATCGTCAAGAATTATCTGACCTTCTTCTGGTGTTATACATTTCTGACTGACTCCAGTCGCGCTTTCCCTGTACAACTGTCCCTTTATCACAGTAAAGGCCTTGGATCGATGGACGATCTGTCGAGCCTCTTCTTCATTCTCTGGGAGCTCTTTCCTTAGGATATACGCGATGTACGGCACTGTCCAGTCAGGAGTGATGACCAAAACTTCCATGATCAGGTCGACCACAGCTGGAACTTCAACTTCAGTCGGATCCGTGACACTTTTTGGCTGCTGGCTTCTTCGGTGAAAGGATCCTCTTGAACTGATGGTGTGTATATGTGCTCCAAAAACACATTATTGGGAATGGTTTCTCTCTTGGAACCTATTTTTGCCAAATCATCAGCCGCTTGATTTTTCAGTCGGGGTATATGATGAAGCTCTAACCCCTCGAAGTTCTTTTCTAGCTTTCTCACTACATTGCAATAACCAGTCATGGCTGGACTTCTGACGTCCCACTCCTTCATCACTTGATTAACCACCAAATCTGAGTCGCCATAGACCATGAGGCGATAGACGCCGAGTGAAATGGCCATACGCAACCCATACAAAAGTGCTTCATATTCTGCTTCGTTATTGGAGGAATCAAAGTGAATCTGGAGCACATATATGAGTTTATCTCCTCGGGGGGAAACCAACACTACCCCAGCACCGGAACCATTCAGCATTTTAGAACCATCAAAGAACATGGTCCGGTGCTCCGAGTGAACTTGAGTCAGCAGTTGCTGTTCAATCCACTCGGCGACGAAATCTGCTATTGCTTGGGACTTCATGGCTCTCTTTGCCTCAAACTTGATATCTAGGGGAAGGAGTTCAATCGCCCATTTTGCCACTCGACCAGTTGCATCTCTGTTGTGCAGAATCTCTGACAATGGAGCGTGGCTGACGACTGTAATGGAATGGTCAAAGAAATAATGAGCAACCTTCTTCGTCGTCATATAAATCCCATATACAAGCTTCTGATAATGAGGGTATCTTTGCTTTGATGGGGTCAAAACTTCAGAAACATAATATACTGGGCGCTGAACTTTAAAGGCTTTTCCTTCTTCTTCCCGCTCGACCGTAAGTACTGTATTGACGACTTGTCCCATGGCTGCAATGTAAAGCAGCAAAGGCTCTTTGCTGATTGGGGCAGCAAGCACCGGCTGGGTGGAGAGCAGGGCTTTTAGCTCTGCAAACGCTGCATCAGCTTCAGGAGTCCACTCGAACTTGTCTGGCTTCTTCATCAGTCGGTAAAGAGGCAATGCCTTTTCACCGAGACGAGAGATGAATCGACTTAAAGCGGCCAAGCAACCAGTAAGCTTCTGGACATCGTGCACACGCACAGGACGTTTCATTCGGAGTATAGTACCAACTTTTTCTGGATTGGCGTCGATTCCTTGTTCAGAAACAAGAAAACCGAGTAACTTTTCGCCAGGAACTCCGAATGTGCACTTTGATGGATTAAGCTTGATATCATACCTCCGGAGGTTGGAAAATGTCTCAGCAAGGTCAGTCAAAAGGTCGGAACCCTTCCGTGACTTGACCACAATATCATCCATGTATGCTTCCACATTCCGACTGATTTGAGTGAGCAAACACTTCTGAATCATCCTCATGAACGTGGCTCCAGCATTCTTGAGGCCGAATGGCATGGTGACATAACAGAAGCACCCGAATGGAATGATGGAAGCTGTTTTGATCTCGTCAGGTCCATACAGACGGATCTGATGGTAACCGGAATAGGCGTCTAAAAAAGATAGGCGCTCACATCCCGCAGTCGAGTCGACTATTTGGTCGATGCGGGGAATAGGAAAATAATCTTTCGGGCAGGCCCGATTGATATATTTGAAGTCAATGCACATGCGAAGTGACTTGTCCTTCTTGGGGACCATGACCACATTGGCGAGCCACTCGGAGTGGTAAATCTCTCGGATAAACTCCGCCGCTAAGAGCCGAGCCACCTCCTCGCCAATGGCCTTTCTCTTTTGGACAGCGGATCGTCGAAGATGTTCTTTGATAGGTTTCACTTTTGAGTCGACTCGTAGACGGTGCCCAGCCAGCCCCTGGGAACACCCGGCATGTCAGAAGGCTTCCATGCGAAGATGTCCCAGTTCTCATGGAGGAACTGGCTGAGCGCTTCTTCCTATTTAGAGTCGAGCATTGTAGAGATATGAGTCGGAGCAGCACTGGGGTCGATCGGGTGAATGTGAATCGGTTTTGTCTCACCGGACGACTGAAATGCTGATTCCGTAGCGGGCTTCTTGGCTCGCAAAAAATCACTCGGGTCTACGGTTTTCTCGTATTCCTGCAGCTCTACCACTGCCATCTGAACATCGGTGATCTTTGATCCTTTCTAAAAGCACTCTTCCGCCTTCTTCCGATTGCCAGTAATAGTGATCGCACCTTTGGGACCAGGCATCTTCAATTTGAGATACACATAACATGGTCGAGCCATGAAACGTGCATAAGCTGGCCTGCCCAAAATAGCATGATAAGCACTCTGGAAATCCACAACTTCAAATGTCAACTTTTCTTTGCGGTAATTCTTGGAATCACCGAAAACCACATCAAGAGCAATTTGGCCGAGTGACTCAGCCTTCTTTCCGGGAATGACTCCATGGAAATTCATATTGCTGGTACTGAGCCTGGACATCGGAATGCCCATCCCTTTCAATGTCTCAGCATATAGTATATTCAGGCCACTACCACCACCCATCAAAACTTTAGTTAGTCGAGTGCCTTCGACGACTGGGTTGACCACCAAAGCTTGCCTCCCAGGGGTGGCTATGTGTGTCGGATGATCGGACTGGTCGAATGTGATGGCAGTCTGAGACCATTTCAGATAACTGGGTGTCACCGGAGCGACCATATTCACTTCTCGGTTGATAACTTTCAATCGACTTTTGCTTTCAACATCAGCAAAAATCATTAGGGTGGAATTGACCTGAGGATATCCATCATCACTATCTACTTTGTCCTCAACTTTGTCCGACTCCTTTTCCTTATCTTTGGGTTGTTTCCCCTAGAATTGTTGGATCAAGAGCCGACACTGTCGAGTGGTATGTTTCGGGTAAATGAGTTTACCCTCTTCATCTCTCTTTGTGTGACTGTGGCATGAAAATCCAACACATCATTTCCGTATTGGTCTTTCACCTTCTTTGGGTTCCAAGGCCCTTTGGGCTTCCCTTTAAACTTTCCTTGAGTCACGGCCAAGGCTTCTCCAGGAGCAACTAGCTCGGCTTTCCACTTCTGCTTCCGACTGGAGTTCCCTCCTCCGGTTTCGTGGGCGACTGACTTGTGCTTGCCACTCCGGAGCCGATCCTCTTCTTCACCATTGGCATACTTGGTAGCAATCTCCATCATTCGACTCAGAGACATGTCTCCAGTTGGACCGAATTTCAGGTTTAGCTCTCTGTACTTCACGCCTTCCTTGAAGGCACAGACTGCCTGGTGATCAGATACATTCTCTACCGTGTGATGCAACGTGATCCATCTCTGGATGTAATCCCTCAAAGTTTCATTCGACTTCTGCACACAAGATTGCAGCTCTGTCAACCCTGCTGGTTGCTTGCAAGTTCCTTCAAACATTCTGACAAACACTCGGGCAAGATCTTCCCAAGTGTAAATGCTGCTGGGTGCTAACTGATTCAACCATGCTCTGGCCGAGCCCTCCAACATAAGAGGCAGATGTTTCATAGCCACTTCCTCGTTGCCGCCACCAATCTGAACAGCCACTCGGTAGTCTTCAAGCCAAGTATCAGGCTTGGACTCACCAGTGAACTTACTGACTCCAGTCGCCAACCTGAAGTTGGGAGGAATCACCGCGGCCCTGATGGCTCTGCTGAAGCACTCTGGTCCTGAAACGTGTATTCTGCTGCTGGTGGGTACATCTCTGTCATGACCTTCTCGGTGAGCTCTGTTCCTGTCGACCAAACCTTGAACGAGAATGGATCTCGCATCAAATCCTGGTTCCCTAGGGGCGTCTATCGTCCTGCTGTCGAGGCGCGTACGATCCACTCCTTGGGGGAGGGGTGGGCACTCGACGTCGATTATCACGATCGAGTCGGTGATCATAGTGCTCACGGTTCCTGTACTAATCACGCTGGTCCCCACGTCCCTCACGCCTCGGGGGCAATCTTGGGCTATGGGCCAACTGGACTGTATTTGCAGCCACGGATCTGCTGTGGATCCTATTCCGCGACTGTGATACAACTGAATTTTGATCTCCTGCCGCCCGGAGTAATGCTCTGATCTGTAACAAGCCTCTACCAGCCTCTGACTAGGAAGGTTGAATCGACTCTACTATACGGGCTGCAACTGCTAAATTCTGAATCGGAGTTCGATATACCTGAGTTGGTGGCGGAAAGAGTTGACGTTGACTGGATTCTGGAACCCGTTGTCGTGCACGCTCGTCGAGTGCTCGCTGGAGGTTCTCCGGTCGAGTGCGCTCAGCCAAGTTGGCAAGCGCGCGTCCTCTAAGGCACGAGCCTCGGGGGTTTCTCCAACAATAGGAGTGTGCAGCGCATCCATGTTCCGGCGGCAAAGTTCTTCCCTCTGCGGCGAAGTGAGGGGCTCGGGGAGATATTCTTCGTGGGCATGCGACGGATCGCCTCCGCCGTCGCCTCCGTCGGCGCGGGGAAAGCCGGGAGGACTGCATGGTCGATCGACCATCAGAACCTCCGCCGCTGGATCACTGCTGTCGCACTCGGATGCAGTCTCTGTGGAGCCAGTCGACAGGTCGAACAGGCCATAGAGAGATTCGTCGGGCTCGATCGCCGCGACTTGGGGGGTGGCCGACTGGCGAGCCACCGCGTGCCTCACCCACCACTGAAGCCTCGACCGACCGGAGCGCTTGCGCCGGCGGGAAACAGGGAGGGAGGACGACACAAGGGCCGACCGATACTGGGTCGACGGTTGCCGCAGGAGGACGCTGCGGACGCACACGCGAAAGTGCGTCGCCCTGCGGACAGGGAGCGCGTCGATGTCGAGCGGAGCCTCCTGAAACCAAGCGGAGTCGTCGGCGATGAACGTGAGCGTGCCGAGACGGATCTCGCGGCCCTCAACCAAAACTCCGCCTGAAACCATGATGAAGGAGATCGGAAAAATCACAACTTCTCCAATAAGTCGCTAAGACACCTGCCCCACGGTGGGCGCCAACTATCGTGGTTCCAAGTCTGACAGTAGTGTAGGGGGTAAGAATGGAGAGGCAAGATCCTAGCTATGGAGTAGTTGTATACACAAGAGGTTTAGGAGTTCAAGCCCTTCTCGGAGGAAGTAAAAGCCCTACGTCTTGGAGCCCGGAGGCGGTCGACTGGATTATGTGTGTATGAGTTACAGAGGTGCGAACCCTTTACACTGAGGAGGGGGTGGCTTATATAGAGTTCACCAGACCCCTACGGCCCTCAGTTATGCAGGGTTTAAAGTACATTAAGATCGGGCATTACTGGTAACGCCACAAATAAAATGCTATGATGACCATAAAAGCTACTTAATGACCGACCGTTTGCATGCAGAGTGACTTTAGATCTCCTGGTTGTCGAGTGGTTGGCTTCATGGTCGAGTGTCTTCGAGTCCGTCGAGTGGAACACTTCTGAGTCGATTGAAAGGTGGTTTCTTCTAGATATTTCCTTGGGGAGGGTAGTTTGGACAGGTCCGTGACCCTACCCTAGGTATATAGCTTCATCAGATGGTCTCCTTCGTTACGGAGGAGGACATCACGAAGCTTCGGGAGGACAGATACCTGGCCGCAAACATCGTGCACCGGCTTCCGGCCGAAGGGCAGATCATCCCTACCTCGAAACCCCAGGAAAGGGTAGTGTTTCTCTCTCACTTTGTTCGCGGACTGGGATTCCCCCTCCACCCATTTGTCCGCAGGCTTATACTACGGGCTGGACTTCCATGATCTGGCCCCCAACTTCATCCTCAACATCTCGGCGTTTATCGTCATGTGCGAGGCCTTCCTCTACATCACGCCCCACTTCGGCCTATGGCTAAAGACCTTCAACGTGAAGTCAAAGGTGGTGGGCAGCCAGCAAGCGGAGTGCGGGGGCGCCATGGTGGGCAAGATGCCCAATGTCACCTGGACCGAAGGCTCCTATGTGGAGACCGTGAAGGGGTGGCAGTCGGGGTGGTTCTACATCACCGAGTCACGCGACACCAACTGGGCGGCGACCCCCAAATTTCGATCCGGCGTCCCCATGCAGCTCACCTCCTGGAAAGAGAAGGGCTTAGCCTAGGGCTCAGCGGTCGAACTGACCGGACTCCAGACCTGCGTCCAAAATATGATAGGCAAGAAAATCAATCTTGTCAACATGGTCCAGGTCATGTTCATCCACCGGATCCTTCCGTGTCAGAGATGGGCCTATAATCTGTGGGAGTTCGACTCGGCCGAACACCAGATGCTGCAAGTGCTCTTCGGCACGACGCACGAAGACGTCTGGAAGGTGCTCTTCAAGGCCAACGAGGTCCCTCCTCCCATAACCGAAGATCAAGGACTCAGCATGAAACGCCAAGCCCATCTGGTGAGTTTTTATATTTTGCAAGATGTGCCTTTTACCAGCACATCCGCAGGAAGAAACTAAGCCTCCACGCTGATTTAATCAGGACTGGATATTGATAGCGGAGCGGATTGATTGTCCGGCTCCGCTACCTGAAGATCAAGCATCGCCTCTCCTAACGAAGATGTTGTTTCTGGCTCCCTATGAGGTGCCGGAGAAGAAGGCCGAGAAGAAGGCCACGGGGACCAGGAAAGGTATCCGGTGCAAGGTGGCATCGGACATGACATCCGAAGACACCAAGACGCACTCCTCTAATGAAGATGAGGAGGAGGAAGAGGAAATCCCTCCCCCCCCCCAACCGTGGGGGGGAGAAGAAGAGGAAGGCCGCCCCGTCTGGGGAGGCCGAGGTGTCCAAGAAGGGAAAAACCTTCCTTCCGGACCATTCCACCACAGCCACCTACAGTGGCGAGGAGTGGGAGCCCAGGGACAAGCCCCTGGCTAAGTCGTAAGTATATGGACACTATAATGCATCTGGTATGTTTTGCTTTATTGCTTCTTATCATGCCAAACATGCATATGCAGTCCGGCCAAATCCCACATCGATGTATCCTCTTCGGAGGGGTCTCTCGGCCCATCGGCGATAAACAGCGATTCACTGCCGACATCCTCCTCCCCTAGGCCCGCGGACAACATCGAGGTATTGCCTCAGAGGATATCGGACCAAGGGGAGACAGTTCTGGAGACGCCCGCAGGCGAAATCCCAGTCGTCGGGCACATGGGGGGAAGACCCCCATGGACTCCGATAACAGGGCCCGCAGCAAGTTTGGCCCCCAGCCGGATACGGCTCCGGAACCCCCAGTGGTTCCAAATTCAGGCAGGCAGCCTCTCTCTAAGGGGGGCGAGCTGCCTGTACCGATGACCTCTATCCATCCAGAGGCATCGGACAACTTGCTGGAAGCGCTTTGCGACGCTTCCATTGATGAAGAACACCGTACCATTATGAGTACGGTGATTGAGAAGGTCCGGTCCGCCAAAAGCGGATAGACCGAAGCCTGCGCCAGCCTCCTAACAGGTTTGGAGGTAAGTAATAAAATTGTAAGAAAATATCACAGTATAGACAGTAGTCCCTGATGCTCTATTTGGTGTTCTAAAAGAAAGGCCGAACAGAGGATCAAATAACATCCGCAGGAGTCTAACAGAAGATGTCTATGTGAATAAGCAGGCGTCGCTGCTGGCCGCTGCCGCTCGTACTACGGAGGTCTCCGGGCTGAAGCGAGACCTGGAGCGGACCGAGGGAGAGCTCGGCCTCGTGAAGAGGCAGCTCGAGGAAAACAAAGGTACACAATACCCCATCTGTATATTTATAAAGGAAAAATGGTTTTTGATAATAGAAACGTCATGAACTTTAATAGGGTCCATGACCAAAGTGGCATCTCTTAAGAAGGCGCTGACCGAGGCCGAAGACAAAGCGGCCAAGGAACGTGCCGAGCGCGAGAATCAAGAGGCCCGGGTCAATGAGGTCTAGCAAGAGCTCCAGGATTTCGTCCAGAAAAATGAGTCCTTGGAGTGTGACTCTAAGACTCAAGAGTCCGAGCTTGCTAAGGCCCTCCAGAGCACGCAAGACGCCAAAGCCGAAGCCCAAAAGGCCCTCCAGGAGATTCACGCGGTCAAGAAGATTGCAGTGGGTAAGGCATTCATTATGCAAAGCAAGCATGTGAAGGAGACTTTCCTTTTACTTACCCGAATTTGGAGCTCTATGTTCGGAGATCTACCGTGCAGCATAACTGATGCCGCAGAGTTCTACCGAGCCGAAGAAGGGAGCTCGACTGAGAAGTTGTTCTGGTCTCAGTATCTTGGGAAAGAACATCCGATGCCCTTGAGCGACCAGCTGAAGCAACTGGTCAAACTGCACAAGGCGGCCGAACTGGCCATGAAGGACCTCATAGTCCGGTTGTGGCCTGCCGAACCCTTGCCCAGCAGCTACTTCGGCCTCGTGAAGCGGCTTGTGAATGCCTGCCCACGGCTCGAAGTCATAAAGTGGTCAGTTTGCATTGAAGTTGCGCGAATGGCCTTCGCCCATGCAAAAGTGAACTGGGCGAAGATGGATGCCGAGAAGCTGATGACGGAGGGGGCACCGAAGGGCAAGGAGCACCGCCGGCCCGAAAAGTATTATGACAGTGTCCTGAAGGGCTCCCGCCTTGTGGCGGAGCAATGTGCGAATGATGTAATCTTTGAGTGAATGCACTCATGTTATCCTATAGTATGAAACAAGTTCATTTTCCCAATATAACGCTTGTTGATTTAAAATTTTACCTTCTGTGCGGCCGCTTATAAAATCTGAGAGTTGGCCAGTCGTCGGCTTCTGCCCCCATGTAGCTAGTACAGGGGTGTTCAGGATTTATCTAAACACTCTTTATCCAAATTTTTGGTCCTTTAAGAAGGTGTTTAGCGCAACGAACAAGGCAACCGGACTATACAGCTTTATTACCCTCACTTAGCCATAGAAGTTCTATAATTTTAAATTTTGGCGTAGCCCCTGGTATTCGGAAGGCCGAAGTTGGGGCGATATACACGCCTAAATTGGACAAAGACCGATTCCTTGCCCAAAGCGGAAAAAATCTTTAAGGATTTGAAACCTCTCGAACAGCGACCAGCTCTCGCCACATCATGACAGTCAGTTTTCGGCTTTCTCTACTAAGGTGCTCGTCCGAAAGAACCGGGACACAATCGCAGCAGTTCTCCCTGTGCCACCTTAGCCGATATAGCGGAACATAAGGCGGCAAAACATGGGAGCCGGGCAACCCACCTATTGACCCAAGACATGATTCAGAGCTAATTCATATAGTACTATAAGTTCGGGGTGCCGCACTGTCGAAATTGTTCAGACTTTCCTTGCCGTGTTATGGGGTACACTGAAGCCCCTAGCGAACTGAATGTACCAAAATGTATGGGTGCAATTTGTAATAAATAAACGGTCAATGGAGAAGAGAAAAAGAAACGTAGTAATAAGCTGACGATGTACATTATTTACCGTTGTTATTTGAATGATATGTCAAGGCGTATGTATACAAGTAGTCCGATAAGAAAAATAGGACTATTTGACATGTCCTAACCAAGAGCGAGCTGCGTGCGGGTATGTAAAAATAGGTATTGCGATCGTTATCAGAGACCACCTGGGTATTCCCTCGTACGTCAAAGCTTCTTGCCTCCTTGGTGTTTCCGTCCCGTGATGGGTCCGATAATCAGGTTATCAGAAGAGCCTCAAGAAGATAGGGACCTGAAAGAAGGAAAAGGGTGAAGGTATACGGGTCCTGTGGCGGTTGAGCCACATTGTGGACCGCATTGTAGTTGTGCCTCCGCCAATGCCCATGGTATTTTAAGTGTGTAATTATGTATGCGCGGCGCAAATTTCACCGCTTGACTGGGACTAGGACGGAGGCCGAATTGCTAGGCGAGCTCTGGACGTGCCGGACGGTCCTGTTGCAGAGTACAGACTCGCTTGACGGTGTCCGGGGGCTTTATTGCCGAATTGGAGGTCTGCCTAAGGAGGATGCTCTGTACTTCTGTTGCGAGGACCGCGGTGTGCTCCTCCGTACGGATGGAGCGCTCTGTGTTTCCATTGACTGTTATAACCCTGCGAGATCCTGGCATCTTGAGTTTGAGGTAGGCATAATGCGGCACCGCATTGAATCTAGCAAATGCGGTTCATCCGAGAAGTGCATGATAGCCACTCCGGAAGGGGACGATATCGAAGATTAACTCCTCGCTTTGAAAGTTGTCCTGAGATCTGAAGACTACTTCCAGTGTGATTGAGCCCGTGCAACAGGCCTCTACACCTGGTATGACACCTTTAAAGGTGGTTCTGGTGGGTTTGATCCTTGAGGGATCGATGCCCATTTTGCGCACTGTATCCTAATAGAGCAGGTTCAGGCTGCTGCCACCGTCCATGAGGACTCGTGTGAGGTGGAATCCGTCAATGATAGGGTCAAGGACCAGCGTGGCCGAACCGCCATGACGGATACTGGTCGGATTGTCCCTGCGATCAAAGGTGATCGTATAAGAAGACCATGGGTTGAACTTTGGGGCGACTGGCTCCATCGCGTAGACGTCCCTTAGTGCACGCTTCTGCTCCCGCTTGGGAATATGGGTGGTGTATATCATATTTACCATTTTCATTTGGGGAGGAAATTTCTTCTGTCCTCCTGTGTTTGGCGGACGGGGCTCCTCGTCGTCATCACTATGCGGCCCCTTTTCCTTATTTTCGACATTCAGCTTGCCGGCCTGTTTAAATACCCAACATTCTCTGTTGGTGTGGTTGGCTGGTTTACCGGGGGTGCGGTGGATTTGACATGAGCGATCAAGTATGCGGTCCAGACTGGACGGGCCCGGATTGTTTCTTTTAAATGGCTTCTTCTGCTCACCGGACTTGGAGCCACTGAATCCGGCATTGACGGCCGTGTCTTCGGCGTTATCACCATTATTGTGACGCTTGTGTCTGTTCCGCCGAGGCTTGCCATTGCTATATTTGGCGTCCAAAGTGCTAAGATTTCTTGATGTGCAGTTGCTATGAGCCAGCCAGCTGACCTCGCCCGCACAAAAGCGGGTCATAAGTGTCGTAAGGTCTACCATGGATTTCGGCTTCTCTTGGCCAAGGTGTCGGGAAAGCCACTCGTCACGGATGTTGTGCTTAAAGGCCGCTAGGGCTTCAGCGTCCGGACAGTCGACAATTTGGTTCTTTTTAGTTAGGAACCGAGTCCAGAATTTCCTGGCTGACTCTCCAGGTTGTTGGGTTATGTGACTCAAGTCATCAGTGTCCGGTGGTCGCACATAAGTGCCCTGGAAGTTGTCGAGGAATGTGTCTTGCAGGTTCTCCCAACTGCCAATAGAGTTTGCCGGCAGACTATTCAGCCAATGCCGAGTTGGTCCTTTGAGATTTAGTGGGAGGTACTTGATGGCATATAGATCATCGCTGCGGGCCATGTGAATGTGGAGAAGGAAATCTTCAATCCATACTGCGGGGTCTGTTGTCCCATCATATGGTTCGATGTTTACGGGTTTAAACCCTTCTGGGAACTCATGCTCCATTACTTCGTCTGTGAAGCATAGGGGGTGTGCCACGCCTCTGTGCCGGGCTACGTCGCGATGCAGCTTAAATGAGTCTGGTCTGTTGTATTTGCCCCGGCTGGATTTGTATTTAGTATATCCAACATGGCGGTCATCGTCACGCGTTGGGGCGCACCCCCGTGTTCCGTAGATCAATCTTGACTGTCCTGCTTTGTTTTCCAGTTCGTCTCGCAGGTCCTGCGTGTAGCCCCGGGCCTTCATGTTTTTATTTGTTTGGCGACGGGGTGTGGGATGATGTTCGGGCTGATACCCTGCTTTGTCTCGGCCACGAGGTGGCCAGTCAGCCGCATCCTGTGCTGGTAGTGTGGGCTCTAGTGCCTCATCCTCGAATTGAGGTAACAACCTGCACCTCGGGTAGCTTTTGGTTGGGCGCTCGAGTCCATATTCCTCGGCTGCCAGGACCTCAGTCCATCTATCAGTAGATCTTGATCAACTAGAAGCTGCTGCTGTTTTTTCTTCAGGCTCTTTGTAGTGGCTATAAGCCGGCGCTTGAAGCGCTCCTGCTCGACGGGATCCTCAGGCACGATAAACTCTTCGTCGCCGATGCTCACCTCGTCTTCGGAGAGGGGCATGTAATTGTCATCCTCCGAGTCTCCATCCATTGCCTGTTCATCGCGGCTAGCTTGCCATCCTCCCGTCCGGCTTGCTCGAAGCTTGGCTGGGCAGGATTTTTTTCGTCTTCGGCATCATCCGGAGTGCTATTGTCTCTTGTACTAGTATCGCTATTTTTGCTATGGCGGGGCTTAGAGCGGTGCCGTTGATGCCAGCGCTTAGATTGCTTCTCCAGGGGATTATCCTCTGTTGCCTCATCGCCATTGCTTTCTTTGGGTGTGTCCACCATATATATATCATATGATGAGGTGGTTGTCCAGCACCTTGTGGGCGGTGGTTCCTGTTCTTCTCCGGCATCGTCGTCCATACCGTCAATGTCTTCGGGGTCGAAATCAAGCATGTCAGTTAAGTCATCGACAGTGTCTATTAGGTGGGTGGTGGGTGGGTAACGAATTTCTTCGTCGTCCACTTCCCACTCAAGCCGGACATAGTTCGACCCAGAGTCTCCTGACAGGGAGAGAGATTTTAATGAGTTTAGCATGTCGCCAAAGGGCGAGTGCTGAAAGATATCCGCGGAGCTAAAATCCATGATCGGTGCCCAGTCAGGTTCGATGGGCACGGATGCACGCGGTTCAGAGCCTATGGCCGCAGACGAGTCCGAGGGTCCGATGACAAAGACCTCATTGGAGGCGAAGTCTGTGTTCGGCTCTATCGCCGATGAGTGTGCGGCCTCCGTGGCGGGGTCCATCCACCCATCCTCGGATGGCACGATCTGCTCAGGATTTAAAGCCAGGGTAGTGCAGGTGCAATCTCCTGAGCAGCGTCCGATGACAGATCTAAGTCATGCTCATCGCGACTTCTGGGCGCACCTGTCATGGGCTCGAATCCGTCGAAGATCAAGTCTCCGCGGATATCGGCAGTGTAATTCAAGCTTCCAAACCTGACCTGATGGCCAGGGGAGTAGCTATCGATCTGCTCCAGATGGCCAAGCGAGTTGGCCCGCAGTGTAGAGCCGCCGAATATGAAGATCTGTCCGGGGAGGAAAACCTCACCCTGGATCGCATCGCTGTAAATGATTGAAGGAGCCATCAAGCCTTATGGTGACGACATAGTGGAACTCTCAATGAAAGAACCAATGTCGGTGTCAAAACCGGCGGATCTTGGGTAGGGGGTCCCGAACTGTGCGTCTAAGGCTAATGGTAACAGGAGGCGGGGGACACAATGTTTACCCAGGTTCGGGCCCTCTCTATGGAGGTAATACCCTACTTCTTGCTTCATTGATCTTGATGATATGAGTATTACAAGAGTTGATCTACCACGAGATCGCAGAGGCTAAACCCTAGAAGCTAGCCTATGATTATGATTGTTGTTGCCCTACGGACTAAACCCTCCGGTTTATATAGACAATGGATGGGGCTAGGGTTACACAGAGTCAGTTACAGAGAAGGAAATCTACATATCCGAATTGCCAAGCTTGCCTTCCACGCCAAGGAGAGTCCCACCCAGACACGGGACGAAGTCTTCAATCTTGTATCTTCATAGTCCAACAGTCCGGCATAAGCATATAGTCTGGCTGTCCGAGGACCCCCTAATCCAGGACTCCCTCAGCGGGTAAGGCCTTTATTATGCAGAGCAAATACGCGAAGGAAAGATTTCATTTACTGACCTGGATTCAGAGATCTCCAGGGGTGTTTGCGGATCTACCGTGCAGCGTGTCTGACGCCCCAAAATTCTACCAAGCCAAAGAGGGGAGCTCTATGGAGAAGCTGTTCTGGTCGCAATATCTTGCGCCAGAATACCTAGTACCCTTTACCGATCATCTGAAGCAGCTGGTCAAGCTGCATAGGGCGGCCGAACTAGCCCTCAATGATTTGATTATCCGGCTATGGCCTGCTGAAGTGATTCCCAGCAGCTACTTCGGACTCGTGAAGCGGCTGGTTAGTGCCTGCCCTCGGCTTGACGCCATCAAGCGGTCGGTCTGCATCGAAGGTGCGCGGATGGCCTTTGCCCGCGCCAAGGTGCATTGGGCGAAGATGGATGCTGTGAAGCTGATGACCGAACGACCGCCCAAAGGGAAAGAGCACCGCAAGCCCGAGCTATATTATGACAGTGTCCTGGAGGGATCCCGCCTTGTGGCGGAGCAATGTGCCAAGGATATTATATTCCCATAAATGTATGCATGTTCTCCTATGTTGTAATATGAAACAAGGTCGTTATGTAAAATAATGCTTGTTGTTTGATTTATTACCTCCTGTGCGGCCGTTTTTAAATTAATTCTGAGAGTTGGCCAGTCGTCAGCTTCTGCCCCCATGTAGGAAGTACGGGGGTGTTCGGGATAAATCTAAACACTCTTTACTCAAGATTTTTGGTCCTTAAAGGAGGTGTTTAGCGCGAAGAACCAGGCAATCGGACTATAAGGCTTTATCACCCTCACTTAGCCATAGGAGTTTGACAAAAGAAAGGTAGGCGCAGCCCCTAGTGTTCGGAAGACCGAACTTGGGGTATTGTAAAACCCCTGATCGGATAAAAACCAATCCCTCGCATGATGCATTAGTTATCGCATAATGCAGAAGAAATCATTAAAGATTTTGTGACCTCTCGAACAGCTGACCAGCTCTCGCCACATCATGACAGTTAGTTTTTGGCTTTCTCTACTGATGTGCACGTCCGGAAGAACCGGGACATAATCGTTGTAGTTCTCCCTTTACTACCCTAGCCGATACAGCGAAACGTAAGGTAGCAAGCACAGGAGCCGGGCAACCCAACTGTTGACCAAAGACATGATTCGGAGCCAATGCATATAATGCTATAAGTTCGGGGTGGTGAACTGCACTATAAAAGTGTTCAAACTTTCTTGCCGTGTTATGGGGTACAATGAATCCCCTGGTGAATTAAGACGTACCAGAATGTATGGGTGCAATTGATAATAAATAAATAGACAAGGGAAAAATTAAATAATGAGCTGACGCTGGAAATTATTTTTCATTGTAATTTAATTAATACGTCAAGGCGTATGTGTACAAGTAGTGCAATAAGGAAATAAGGCTATTTAACGTGCCACGACCAAGAGCGAGCTGCATGCGGGTATTTAAAACAGGTATGACGATCATTAGCAGAGACCACCTGGGTATTCCCTTGTACATCCGAGCCCCTAGCTTTCTTGTTGTATCCATCCCGCTATGGGGTCCGATGAGCAAGTTTATCAGAAACAACCTCGGGAAGAGGAAAACCCTAAAAGAAAGAGAAAAAGTGATACAGATCCAGGAGCAGTTGAGCCGCATTGTGGACCGAGGTCTAGTTGTGCCTCCGTCCATGCCCATGGTATTTTAAGTGCGTAATTGTGTACACGCGGCACGAATTTCACCGCTTTATTGGGGCCTAGGCGAAGGCCGAATTGCTAGCTGAGCTCTGGACGAGCCGGACGGTCCTGTTGCAGAGTAGCTCGGACTCGCTTGACGGTGTCCGGGGGCTTTATTGCTGAATTTGGGCTTTGCCTAAGAAGGCTAATCTGTACTTCTACTGCAAGGGCGTGATGTGCTCCTCAGTACGGAGGGAGTGCTCTGTGTTTCCATTGACTGTTATAACACCGCGAGGTCCGGGCATCTTGAGCTTAAGATAGGCATAGTATGGCACTGCGTTGAAACAAGCAAACGCGGTTTCGTCTGAGCAGTGCGTGATAACCACTGTGAAAGGGACGATGTCGAAGATTAATTCTTCGCTTCGGAAATTATCCAGGGATCCAAAGACCACTTCCAGTGTGATTGATCCCGTACAACGGGCTTCTACACCTGGTATGACACCTTTAAAGCTTGTTTTGGTGGGCTTGATTCTTGAGCGATCAATGCCCATTTTGCGCATGATACGTCTCCGTTGTATCTATAATTTTTGATTGTTCCATGCCAATATTCTTCAACTTTCATATACTTTTGGCAACTTTTTATATTATTTTTGGGACTAACATATTGATCCAGTTCCCACTGCCAGTTCCTGTCTGTTGCATGTTTTTTGTTTCGCAGAAACCCAATATCAAACGGAGTCCAAACTGGATAAAAACGGACGGAGAATTATTTTGGAATGTTTGTGATTTTTGAGAACTAAAATCAACGTGAGACAGTGCCCGAGGGGGCCAGGAGACAGGGGGTGCGCCCCGGGGAGGCAGGCATGCCCTGGACTCTCCTGGTCACCCCGTAAGGCGGTTGACGCCCTTCTTTTTCCGCAAGAAAGCTAATTTTACGAGAAAAATCTGGGCGAAAGATTCACCCCAATCGGAGTTACGGATCTCCAGATATAAAAGAAACGGTGAAGGGGGAGAATCTGAGAACGCTGAAACAGAGAGATAGATCCAATCTCGGAGGGGCTCTCGCCCCTCCCACGCCATGGGAGACAAGGACCAGAGGGGAAACCCTTCTCCCATCTAGGGATGAGGTCAAGGAAGAAGAAGAAGAAGGGGGGCTCTCTCCCCCTTGCTTCCGGTGGCGCCGGAACGCCGCCGGGGGCCATCATCATCACCGCGATCTTCACCAACACCGTCGTCATCTTCACCAACATCTCCATCACCTTCCCCCATCTATATCCAGCGGTCCACTCTCCCGCAACCCGCTGTACCCTCTACTTGAACATGGTGCTTTATGCTTCATATTATTTTCCAATGATGTGTTGCCATCCTATGATGTCTGAGTAGATTTTCGTTGTCCTATCGGTGATTGATGAATTGCTATGATTGGTTTGAGTTGCATATTTTATTATTGGTGCTGTCCTATGGTGCCCTCCGTGTCGCGTGAGCGTGAGGGATTCCCGCTGTAGAGTTTGCAATATGTTTATGATTTGCTTATGGTGGGTGGCGTGAGTGACAGAAGCACAGACCCGAGTAAGTAGGTTGTTTTGCCTATGGGATAAAGGGGACTTGATACTTTAATGCTATAGTTGGGTTTTACCTTAATGAATCTTTAGTATTTGCGGATGCTTGCTAGAGTTCCAATCATAAGTGCATATGATCCAAGTAGAGGAAGTATGTTAGCTTATGCCTCTCCCTCAAATAGAATTGCAATAGTGATTACCGATCTAGTAACATAGTCAATTGCTTAGGTACAATTTCACAACTCCTACCACCACTTTTCCACACTCGCTATATTTACTTTATTGTTCTTTATCTAAACAGCCCCTACTTTTTATTTACGCTTTCTTTATATTCTTGCAAACCTATCCTACAACACCTACAAAGTACTTCTAGTTTCATACTTGTTCTAGGTAAAGCGAACGTCAAGCGTGCGTAGAGTCGTATCCGTGGCCGATAGGACTTGAGAGAGTATTTGTTCTACCTTTAGCTCCTCGTTGGGTTCGACACTCTTACTTATCGAAAGAGGCTACAACTATCCCGTATACTTGCGGGTCATCAAGACCTTTTTTTGGCGCCGTTGCCAGGGAGTCATAGCGTGGGGTGAATATTCTCGTGTGTGCTTGTTTGCTTTATCACTAAGTAATTTTTATTTGCTATTCTAAGTTGTTCTCTATCTTTAGTTATGGATGTGGAACACGAAATACCAAAAAAATTAGGTGTAGATGCTACTCATGGAAATGGGGAACCTCCTAAAACCCTCGATGCTCATTATGTGAAAGAAATTATGTACTACTTCAATAATCCTGAGAAAACCCCATTCCGTTATGTTATGGGAGACACGTTGGATCAACGTGAATACTTTAGGAATTATCGCTTGACACAAAAAGGGAAACTATTATGGGATCAAATTTCTATGTTGTGTTGGTATGCTCGTCAACTATGCATGATACATGCATGATTATACTTGTTGCTCTAGGATGAGGGCTCCACACCTTCCCTTTTCATGCAAATTCAATGATAATGAAACCTCAGCTTCTTATTCTAATGGTATCTTTGATTACTATGATGTGGAACAAATAGAAGAATTTGTTGCTTTTATGGGTGCTTATGAGGTCGAATCTATGTTTAAAGCGTTTGATGATTGATGATTCAGTTTATAGACCAAAAAATCTTGCTATACTTAGATATTGCTATGAAAATTATGAATACAATTACTATATTAGTGCATTTATTGAGAAAGTCTCCGTTGTCCAAGAAGAGACTAATATTTTGTAGGAAGCTATGGAAGAAGAAATTGATGAAACTGTGAGCTCATTGGATGAAAAAGATGATGAGGAGAGCGCAGAACAAAAGGAGGAATAGCGGATTGATCACCCATGCCCACCTTCTAATGAGAGTAACTCGTCAACTCATACATTGTTTAATTCCCCTTCGTGCTTACTGAAGGATGATTGTTATGATCTTGTTGATTCTCTTGAAATATCCCTTTCCGATGATGCTTGCTATGCTTGTGGCCAAGATGCCAATATGAATTATGCTTATGGAGATGAACTTGCTATATTCCGTATGTTAAACATGAAATTGTTGCTATTGCACCCACGCATGATAGTCCTGTTATCTTTTTGAATTCTCCAAACTACACTATATCGGAGAAGTTTGTGCTTATTAAGGATTATATTGATGGGTTGCATTTTACTACTTTACATGACGATTTTAATAGATATAATATGCATGTGCTTGCTGCTCCTACTTGCAATTATTATGAGAGAGGAATTATGTCTCCACCTCTCTATGTTTCCAACACGATAGAATTGCAAGAAACTGCTTATACTATGCATTGGCCTTTACTTGGTGTGCATGAATTGTTCTTTTATGACATGCCGATGCATAGGAAGAGAGTTAGACTTCGTCATTACTTGATATATGTTACTTTGTGCTCACTACTAAATTAAAAATCATTGTTAATTAAAATTGGCTTTGATATACCTTGGGATCCGGGTGGATCCATTACTTGAGTACTATATGCCTAGCTTAATGGCTTTAAAGAAAGCGCTGCCAGGGAAACAACCCGGAAGTTTTAGAGAGTCATTTATTTCTGTTGAGTGCTTTCATATAGTTTAAAAACAAAAAAATAAAGAGGGGAACCTAAAAACTTTTCAAAAAGGAAAGTGAAAGTAAGAAAGACAAGCATTGTTGAAGTGGGAGAGCTCCTTGAACTTTGTTCATGCTCACAGAAACTTTGTGAATCTTGATTACAGAAAAATTTCGTCAAAAATAATTATCCCCTTGTATAATTCCATTGTATTGTAAAAATAATGTGCCAAGGTTTGCCTTTAGGATGTTTACAATGCTTGTTGGTTTGTATGATGCAGGACAGAAATTTTGGCTGTAGTGCGAGATTTTACATTTTTAACTGGAAAGTCAAACGGTTCTGATTATTTTTGCACTGTCTTTCTGTACAACTTTTTTATTTTTCCTAATTTTGGTAGAATTATTGGGGTAACATAAGTATGGTGGATGTTCAGATTGCTACAGACTGTTCTGCTTTTGACAGATTCTGTTTTTGATGCATAGTTTACTTGTTTTGATGAATCTATCAATTTATATCAGTGGATTAAGCCATGAAAAAGTTATATTACAGTAGACAAAATGCAAAAACAAAATATTAATTGGTTTTCTACAGTACTTAGAGTAGTGATTTGCTTTATTATACTAACGGATCTTACCGAGTTTTCTGTTGAAGTTTTGTGTGGATGAAGTGTCTAAACGAGGAGGTCTCGATATTAGGAAAAGGAAGATAGGCAAGAGCTCAATCTTGGGGATGCCCGAGGCACCCCAAGTAAATATTCAAGGAAACTCAAGCGTCTAAGCTTGGGGATGCCCCGGAAGGCATCCCCTCTTTCTTCAACAAGTATCGGTATGTTTTCGAATTCGTTTCGTTCATGCATTATGTGCAAGTCTTGGAGCGTCTTTTGCATTTAGTTTTCATTTTTATTTTATGCACCATGCTGGTATGAGATAGTCCTTGGTTGATTTATAGAATGCTCATTGCACTTCACTTAAATCTTTTGAGTATGGCTTTATAGAATGCTTCATGTACTTCACTTATATCATTTGAAGTTTGGATTGCCTGTTTTTCTTCACATAGAAAACCGCCATTTGTAGAATGCTCTTTTGCTTCACTTATATTTTTTAGAGCGTGGGCATATCTTTTGTAGAAAGAATTAAAATTTCTTGCTTCACTTATATCTATTTAGAGAGATGACAGGAATTGATCAATCACATGGTTAGTCATAAAATCCTACATAAACTTTTAGATCATTGAATATGATATGTTTGATTCCTTGCAATAGTTTCGCGATATAAAGGTGGTGATATTAGAGTCATGCTAGTGGGTGGTTGTGGATTCTAGAGACACTTGTGTTGAGGTTTGCAAGTCCCGTAGCATGCATGTATGGTAACCGTTGTGTGACAAATTTGAAGCATGGGGTGTTTATTTGATTGTCTTCCTTA
The DNA here is from genome assembly GCF_002162155.2 of Triticum dicoccoides. NCBI lineage: Eukaryota > Viridiplantae > Streptophyta > Magnoliopsida > Poales > Poaceae > Triticum > Triticum dicoccoides. The sequence goes on along the minus strand of NC_041387.1, from coordinate 149,630,342 downwards.
TGAGTGGCGGTCGGGGACGAGCGATGGTATTTTCCTACCAATATATCCCCATAGGGGCATGCGTAGTAGTACTTTGCTTCGAGGGCTAATAAACTTTTGCAATAAGTATATGAGTTCTTTATGACTAATGTGAGTCCATGGATTATACGCACTTTTACCTTTCCATCATTGCTAGCCTCTTCGGTATCGTGCATTGCCCTTTCTCACCTTGAGAGTTGGTGCAAACTTCACCGGTGCATCCAAACCCCGTGATATGATATGCTCTATCACACATAAGCCTCATTATATCTTCCTCAAAACAGCCACCATACCTACCTATCATGGCATTTCCATAGCCATTCCGAGATATATTGCCATGCAACTTTCATCATCATCATATACATGACTTGAGCATTCATTGTCATATTGCTTTGCATGATCGTAAGATAGCTAGAATGATGTTTTCATGGCTTGTCTGTTTTTCTATGTCATTTGCTACGCTAGATCATTGCACATCCCGGTACACCGCCGGAAGCATTCATATAGAGGCATACCTTTGTTCTAGTATCGAGTTGTAATATTGAGTTTTAAGTAAATAAAATTGTGATGATCATCATTATAGAGCATTGCCCCATGAAAAAAAAGAAAAAAAAGAAAAAAAGGAAAGGCCAAAGAAGCTTAAATAAAAAAGGGGGCCAAAGAAGCCCACCAAAAAGAAAAAAAAGAAAAAAAGAAAAGGAAAAAGGGCAATGTTACTATCCTTTTTCCACACTTGTGCTTCAGAGTAGCATCATGTTCTTCATATAGGGAGTCTCCTATGTTATCACTTTCATATACTAGTGGGAGTTTCCATTATAGAACTTGTCTTGTATATTCCAACGATGGGCTTCCTCAAATGCCCTAGGTCTTCGTGAGCAAGCAAGTTGGATGCACACCCACTTAGTTTCTTTTGTTGAGCTTTCATAAACTTATAGCTCTTAGTGCGTCCGTTGCATGGCAATCCCTACTCCTCACATTAACATCAATTGATGGGCATCTCCATAGCCTGTTGATTAGCCGCGTCGATGTGAGACTTTCTCCTTTTTTGTCTTCTCTACATAACCTCCATCACTATATTCTATTCCACCTATAGTGCTATATCCATGGCTTGCGCTCATGTGTTGCGTGAGGGTTGAAAAAGCTGAAGCGTGTTAAAAAGTATGAACCAATTGCTCGGCTTTTCATCGGGGTTGTGCATGATGGGGGCATTTTGTGTGATGAAAATGAAGCATGGCCAAACTATATGATTTTGTAGGGATAAGCTTGCTTTGGCCTTGTTGTTTTGAAAAGACATGATTGCTTTATTGGTACGCTCGAAGTATTATCGTTTTTATGTCAAATGATAGACTATTGCTTTGAATCACTCGTGTCTTAATATTCATGCCATGATTAGAATTATGATCAAGATTATGCTAGGTAGCATTCCACATCAAAAATTATCTTTTTTATCATTTCACTACTCGAGGACGAGCAGGAATTAAGCTTGGGGATGCTGATACATCCCTGTTGTATCTATAATTTTTGATTGTTCCATGCCAATATTCTTCAACTTTCATATACTTTTGGCAACTTTTTATATTATTTTTGGGACTAACATATTGATCCAGTGCCCAGTGCCAGTTCCTGTCTGTTGCATGTTTTTTGTTTCGCAGAAACCCAATATCAAACGGAGTCCAAACGAGATAAAAATGGACGGAGAATTATTTTGGAATATTTGTGATTTTTGGGAAGTAAAATCAACGCGAGACGGTGCCCGAGGGGGCCAGGAGACAGGGGGCGCGCCCCAGGGAGGCAGGCGCGCCCTGGACTCTCCTGGTCACCCCGTAAGGCGGTTGACACCCTTCTTTTGCCGCAAGAAAGCTAATTTTACGAGAAAAATCTGGGCGGAAGATTCACCCCAATCGGAGTTACGGATCTCCAGATATAAAAGAAATGGTGAAGGGGAAGAATCTGAGAACGCAGAAACAGAGAGATAGATCCAATCTCGGAGGGGCTCTCGCCCCTCCCACGCCATGGGAGCTAAGGACCAGAGGGGAAACCCTTCTCCCATCTAGAGAGGAGGTCAAGGAAGAAGAAGAAGAAGAAGAAGAAGGGGGGCTCTCTCCCCCTTGCTTCCGGTGGCGCCGGAACGCCGCCGGGGGCCATTATCATCACCGCGATCTTCACCAACACCGCCGTCATCTTCACCTACATCTCCATCACCTTCCCCCATCTATATCCAGCGGTCCACTCTCCCGCAACCCGCTGTACCCTCTACTTGAACATGGTGCTTTATGCTTCATATTATTTTCCAATGATGTGTTGCCATCCTATGATGTCTGAGTAGATTTTCTTTGTCCTATCGGTGATTGATGAATTGCTATGATTGGTTTGAGTTGCATATTTTATTATTGCTGCTGTCCTATGGTGCCCTCCGTGTCGCGCAAGCGTGAGGGATTCCCGCTATAGGGTTTCCAATATGTTTATGATTTTCTTATGGTGGGTGGCGTGAGTGACAGAAGCACAGACCCGAATAAGTAGGTTGTTTTGCGTATGGGATAAAGGGGACTTGATACTTTAATGCTATGGTTGGGTTTTACCTTAATGAATCTTTAGTATTTGCGGATGCTTGCTAGAGTTCCAATCATAAGTGCATATGATCCAAGTAGAGAAAGTATGTTAGCTTATGCCTCTCCCTCAAATAGAATTGCAATAGTGATTACCGGTCTAGTAACATAGTCAATTGCTTAGGGACAATTTCACATCTCCTACCACCACTTTTCCACACTCGCTATATTTACTTTATTGTTCTTTATCTAAACAGCCCCTACTTTTTATTTACACGTTCTTTATATTCTTGCAAACCTATCCTACAACACCTACAAAGTACTTCTAGTTTCATACTTGTTCTAGGTAAAGCGAACGTCAAGTGTGTGTAGAGTCGTATCAGTGGCCGATAGGACTTGAGAAAGTATTTGTTCTACCTTTAGCTCCTCGTTGGGTTCGACACTCTTACTTATCGAAAGAGGCTACAACTATCATGTATACTTGCAGGTCATCAGCGCACTGTATCCTGATAGAGCAGGTTCAGACTGCTACCACCGTCCATGAGGACGCGTGTGAGGTGGAATCCGTCAATAATAGGGTCAAGCACAAGTGCGGCTAAACCACCGTGATGGATACTGGTCGGATGGTCCCTTCGATGAAAAGTGATCGGACAGGAGGACCACGGGTTGTATTTTGGGGCGACTGGCTCCATCGTGTAGACGTCCCTTAGTGCGCGCTTCCACTCCCTCTTGGGGATATGGGTAGCATATATCATGTTCACCGTTTTAACTTGGGGAGGAAACTTCTTCTGTCCCCCTGTGTTCGGTGGCCGGGGTTCCTCGTCGTCGTTGCTTTGCAATCCCTTTTCCTTGTTTTCGGTGTTTAACTTGCTGGCCTATTTAAAGACCCAACATTCTCTGTTGGTATGATTGGCTGGTTTATCGGTGGTGCCGTGGATCTGGCATGGACAATCGAGTATGTAGTCCAGACTGGACGGGCCCGAATTGTTTCTATTAAATGGCTTTTTCCGCTGACCGGACTTGGAGCCACTGAATCCGGCATTGACGGCCGTGTCTTCAGAGTTATCGCCATTATTTCGACGCTTGTGTCTACTGCGTCGGGGCTTGCCGTTGCTATCTCTGGCTTCGGGAATGCCAGGTTTACTTGAGGTGCTGTTGCTATGAGCTAGCCAGCTATCCTTTCCCATGCAAAAGCGGGTCATGAGCGTCGTAAGGGTTGCCATGGACTTCGGCTTCTCTTGGCCGAGGTGTCGGGCGAGCCACTCATCACGAATGTTGTTCTTAAAGGCCGCTAGGGCTTTGGCATCCGGACAGTCGATGATTTGGTTCTTTTTAGTTAGGAACCGAGTCCAAAATTTCCTGGTTGACTCTCTGGGCTGTTGGATTATATGGCTTAAGTCATCAGCGTCCGGAGGTCGAACATAAGTGCCTTGGAAGTTGTCAAGGAATGCATCTTCCAGGCTCTCCCAATTGCCAATGGAGTTTTCGGGCAGACTGTTCAACCAGTGCCGAGATGGTCCCTTGAGTTTTAGCGGGAGATACTTGATGGCATGGAGATCATCACCGCGGGCCATATGTATATGGAGAAGCAAGTCCTCGATCCATACCGCGGGATCTGTTGTTCCATCATATGATTCAATGTTTATGGGTTTGAACCCTTCTGGGAATTCGTGTTCCATTACTTCATCGGTGAAGCATAGAGGGTGTGCGGTGCTTCTGTGTCGGGCTACGTCGCGACGCAGCTCGAATGGAGCCGGTCTGCGGTGTTCGGCCCGGACAGGTGTGTATTTGTTATATACGGCGTGGTGGCCGTCGTTGCACGTCGGGGCGCACCCCCGCGATCCATAGATCGATCTGGTTTGTCCTGCCCTGTTTTCCAAATTGTACCGCAGGTCATGTGTGTATCCCTGAGCTGTTGTGTTTCTATTTGTTCGGTGAGGCAGTGCCGGCTGGTGCTCGGGCTGAATTGCCGTTTTATCTCGGCCACACGGTGGTCGGTCAGCCGCAGTATGCGCTGGTAGTGCCAGCTCCGGCGCCTCGTCATCGAATTGAGGTAGCAATTTGCGCTTCGGGTAACTTTTTGTTGGGCGTTCGAGTCCGTATTCCTCGGCTACTAGGACCTCAGTCCATCTATTAGTGAGCATATTTTGATCAGCTTGAAGTTGTTGCTGCTTCTTCTTCAGGCTATTTGCCGTGGCTATAAGCCGGCGCTTAAAACGCTCCTGCTCGACGGGATCCTCTAGAACGATAAATTCTTCATCGCTGAGGCTCACCTCATCCTCAGAGAGAGGCATGTAATTGCTATCCTCCGAGTCGTCATTCACGGCCTGTTCATCGGGGCTGGCTCGCCCATCTTCCTGTTCAGCCTATTCGAAACTTGGCTTGGCAGGGTCTTCATTACCTTTGGCATCATCCGGAGTGTTATTCTGTCTTGTGTCGGTATCACTATTTTTACCATGGCGTGATTTAGGGCGGCGCCGCTGACGTTGGCGCTTAGACTGCTTCTCAGGAAGTTTATCCTCAAATGGATCCTTTTTGTCATCGCCATTGTCTTCCTTGGGTGTATACACCATGTATATGTTGTATGAAGAGGTGGTTGTCCAGCGCCCTGTGGGTGGTGATTCCTATTCTTCTCCGGCGTCGTCGTCCATACCGTCGATGTCTTCGGAGTCGAAATCAAGCATGTTGGTCAAATTGTCGACAGTGGCTATCAAGTGGGTCGTGGGTGGGTAACGAAGTTCTTTGTCGTCCGCTTCCCACTCAAGCCGGAGATAGTTCGGCCAAGAATCTCCTGACAAGGAGAGAGATTTTAATGAGTTTAACATGTCGCCTAGGGGTGAGTGTCGACAGATGTCCACGGAGCTAAACTCTAAGATCGGCGCCTGGCCAGATTCGATGGGTGCGGCTACACGCGGTTCGGAGCCTGTGGCCGGAGACGAGTCCGAGGTTCCGATGACACAGGCCTCGTTGGAGGTCAGATCTGTGTTCGGCTCTAGCGCCGCTGAGTCCGCGGCTTCCGTGGCAAGGTTGAGCCTCCCGTCCTCGGATGGCGTGCTCTGCTCTGGATCTAGGGCCAGTGCGGTTCCATGCATGATCTCCTGCACACAGTCTGATGACAGATTTAGGTAATGTTCATCATGGCGGCAGGGTGCGGCTGTCATGGGCTCGAATCCGTCGAAGATCAAGTCTCCGTGGATGTCGGTGATGTAGTTCAAGCTTCCAAACCTGACCTGGTGGCCAGGGGCGTAGTTGTCGATCTGCTCCGGATGGCCAAGCGAGTTGGCCCGCAGTGCGAAGCCGTCAAATACGAAAATCTATCCGGGGAGAAAAACCTAACCCTGGACTGTGTTGTTGATGGTTGAAGGAGCCATCAAGCCTTATGGTGACGACACAGTGGAACTCCCAATGAAAGCACCAATGTCGGTGTCAAAACCGGCGGATCTCGGGTAGGGGGTCCCGAACTATGCGTCTAAGGCTAATGGTAGCACGAGGCGGGGGACACAATGTTTACCCAGGTTCGGGCCCTCTCGATGAAGGTAATACCCTACTTCCTGCTTGATTGATCTTGATGATATGAGTATTACAAGAGTTGATCTACCACGAGATCGTAGAGGCTAAACCCTAGAAGCTAGCCTATGATTATGATTGTTCTCGTCCTATGGACTAAACACTCTGGTTTATATAGACACCGGAGGGGGCTAGGGTTACACAGAGTCGATTACAGAGAAAGGAATCTTCACATCCGAATTGCCAAGCTTGCCTTCCACGCAAAGGAGAGTCCCATCCGAACACGGGACGAAGTCTTCTATCTTGTATCTTCATGGCCCAACAGTCCGGCATATGCATATAGTCCAGCTGTCCGAGGATCCCTTAATCCAGGACTTCTTCAAACATTGTTAGATTTTCTTCTGAGATAATTCTGAATCAGGAAAAAGAGACAAAGGATTGCAAAATCCTTTGGTGATGATTTCATTGTATACCTTGTGGACGACACACCGAAGTCTATTGCAGAGGCATATGCATCTCTAGATGTAGATGATTGGAAAGAAGTTGTTCATAATGAGATGGACTCAATTCTTTCTAATGGAACTTGGGAACTAACTGATATACCATATGGTTGTAAACCTATGGTCTATAAGTGGGTGTTCAAAAAGAAGCTAAAGCCTGACGGTACTATTGATAAGTACAAGGTGCGGCTAGTGGCCAAGGGCTACATTCAGAAAGAAGGCAAAGATTACTTTGACACCTATTCACCTGTTGCTAGAATGACCACCATTCGACTGTTACTTTCCTTGGCTGCCTCTTATGGTCTTATCATTCATCAAATGGATGTAAAGACAGCTTTCCTCAGTGGAGAGTTGGAAGAGGAAATCTATATGGATCAGCCTGACGGGTTTGTGGTAAAGGGTGAAGAGAGAAAGGTGTCCAACTTGTATGGCCTGAAACAGGCACCTAAGCAATGGCATGAGAAGTTTGAAAGAACTCTGACTTCTGCAGGATTTGTTATTAACGAGGTTGATAGGTCTGTATACTATCTCCATGGTGGGGGCAATAGTGTCATATTATGTTTGTATGTGGATGACATACTGATCTTTGGTACAAACATTAACGCAATCAATGAGGTCAAGTCTTTTCTATCAAAAAGTTTTCACATGAAAGATCTGGGAGAAGCCGATGCAATTCTAAACATCAAACTTATTAAGGATGAGAGTGGGATTACTCTAACGCAATGTCACTATGTTGAGAAGGTCTTGAGCCGGTTCGGCTTTATGGATAGCAAGCCTTTTCCAACACTTTATGATCCCAATGTGACAGTCAGAAAGAACAAGAAAGAAATGAGAGATCAGTTAAGATACTCTAAAATTGTTGGTTCACTCATGTACTTAGCTAGCGCTACAATGCGAGATATCTCTTTTGCTATGAGCAAACTGAGTAGGTTCATGTCCACCCCAGCTGATGATCATTGGCATGCACTAGAAAGGGTCTTGCGCTATCTGAGAGGTATTATGAGTTACGGAATTATTTATTCAGGGCATCCTGTTGTGCTAGAAGGATATAGTCATTCAAACTGGATCCCCGATGTTGATGTACTCTACGCAACAAGTGGGTATGTATTTACTCATGGAGGTGGCGCGGTGTCATGGAGGTCTTGCAAGCAAACCATATTGACGAGGTCAACTATGGAAGCATAATTAACCGCTTTAGACACAGCTACTGTTGAGGCAGAATGGCTGCGTGAGCTCTTGATGGACTTGCATGTGGTTGAAAAACCTGTATCGGCTATTCTTATGAACTGTGACAACCAAACGGTTATCGCTAAAGTGAACAATTATAAAGATAACGCGAAGTCATCAAGACACGTGAAGAGACGTTTGAAGTCTGTAAGGAAGTTGAGAAACTCCGGAGTAATAACTGTTACGTATATTCAAACAGACAAAAACCCGGCAGATCCCTTTACAAAGGAACTATCACGAAATGTGATAGATATTGCATCAAGGGAGATGGGTATGAGACCCATAGATGTTACACCATAGTAGTAACCCAACCTTTGTGATCGGAGATCCCGTGAATTAGGATCTGGGAAGAACAAGCTATTGGTTAACTGAGAAGAGTAATAACTAATGACCATCTCTAAGTGAAGATGCAAAACTCTCAAAGTTGTAAGGCTCAGAGATGTAAGGCAGGTTGGCAACATGCCTTAATGTGGTTCTATTGGCTATAATTAGCAAAGATGTTGTCCTACAAAGCAGTCTTGAAAGAACACACCTATATGAGTTCCGACTGTAAATGTCGCAGTCTATGAGATTTGGGTGATCTCTAGTAAGCTCATGAAGAGACCAGGGAGTATGACGTATAAGCTCCAAACCGCGGGGTAGCCTACTGGTAGCCAGGTACTGGTTAAGACTTTGAGTGAAATCTGTTCACACAAAACTAGCAATTCAAGGCATAGTCCATTGTGAAGTTGTGAATGGATGCAGCTTAAAGTTCTAGGCAGAAGTTCAACTTAGCAGTCTCTGCTGAAACACTGGTATATTAAACAAGTGGTGAGAGAAGGCAAATCTCTAAATGAGTATTTGAGATCTGGTGGAGAATTGTTAGAATTAATGAGCTAGGCCCATAGCAATTTCTGAAGTCTCAAATAGTGGCCCATGTGTAAAATGGTAAGTGGTGATGCTAAAGTTTAGTCCCACCCCGGAAGTTGAAGAAGAGTTGGACCTTTTTATATAGTGAGTTCTCTCCACCACTCTAAGTAGTGTGTTGAGAAGAGAAAGGGAAAACCACACGCGCGTGCTCGCTCGCCTCGCCTCGCCTGGCCGGGCCGGGCCGGGCCGGGGCATGTGACTTGCGCGTGAATGGTTCACGAAATTCGATCTGTTGCCTTGCAGGCGCGCAGCTTCCTTCTGCCGTTTTATTTTTATGTCTTGGCAGACATGTTAATGATTTCTTGTCCCGTTAGTATACGAATTAGAAACCAAGTCGGTTTGGGATTGTGATCATGACACAATACCGCCTCTGGTCCTAATATATATACAGCTACCGGTTGCGGTCAAAGATACACCAAAAACACCTAGGGTTTTGCCTTATCTTGCAACTTGCACCGCCGTCGTAGTCTACTCCATCCCAAACGTCGGCGTGCATCACGTGTGGGAGAGCATGTCTCTGGAACCGTTCGTCCTTGTGATCCTGCTGTTCTATATATTTTCTGAAAAGTCAAACCTCACAAATTTTACTAAATTTGACTTTTTAAAAAATATATATGCACTACATTATGAAATGGGAGAGTATAAATTTGATCAAAGTAGAGATACTCTGACTTAGGACAATAACTATATCTTTCCCTAATAATAAAGCAGCTACGGTTTCTGGTCGTACGTCATCAGCATTTTCACAAAAAGTTCCCTAAAGTTTATGCTATTCAACCTGCAGTCCTCGGCATAAGTCAGCCCGAATCGGTATGGACGAGAGAAAAGAAAAAAAACAGCCTCCCACGCGACCTGCCTCCTCGATCCCATCTCGAGCCCCAGCCCGCCTCACAATACGCCGCCCTCCACCGCTGCGCGCCGCCCGCCCCCGCCGCCGCCGCCGCCTCCAGCCAGCCCCGCGCCGCGCCGCCCTCCGCCGCTGCGCACCGCCCCGCCCTCTGCTGCCGCGCGCCGCCCGCCGCCGCCACTTCCAACCAGCCCCGCGCCGCACCGCCCTCCGCCGCCACCACGCCCCTCGTCGTGTGCCCCCGCCGCGCTAGCAAAGGACCTCGAGGCCTGCTGCCCCGCCTAGCGTACCCACCTCGCTCGAGGTTGGGCGAGCGCAGAAGCAGAGTTCGGGACGGCGGATCGGAATTCATTGACTGGTTCTCTCTTTCCTTCCTCTCCCTTGGATTCGTGGAGGTGGTGGATCAATCTTTCCTTCATGGCGGCGGCGGAGCGAGCTCCGTGAGATCAGGTGGGCTTGCTTCTGGTAATCTCAGTTTTGTTAGTAGCAAGTGGTCAATTTAGTGTTCATTGGCAACAAAAAGAAGTGAATAATATCATGCCATAACTTAGTGGTGCTTCCTGGTCCTGGATAGATGATGTATTGTACTTCTGCATAAGCTAGGAAATCTACAAATTGATTATCTGCGGACTATTTGTTCATGCTTCTCGAAGATCTGAACATATACCATCTTTGCTGATCGATTTTATTACTAACTAGCAGATTCCTCCTGGTGTTTGGGACGTTTTCGGCAGGCTTGATTTACTAGCTACGTCCAAGCAGGGCACTGGATTGATTTCACCAATCAAAGCTAGCTGACTTACTAGCTACATCCCAAGCAGGCCAATACAATATGTTGATCGATTTGGTTGTTCCGGCTAACACATCTGGAGGTCAGGAGGTGTGACATTCACACTAGATCATACCCGGAGTTCTACAATTAGGTATGATTATAACTGGGAAGCTACCCTTCCTGGATAACTATTTTAGTATCTGTTTTTATTTACTAATGAAGAGAACCAAATAAATTGGCTACTGCCATGTTCCTCCCTTAAAAAAAGTTTCTGGTAGATGTGTTTCACAATAATAGTGGTAATACCTAAAGGAGTTCTTGCTGCAAGTTAGCGCATTTATATATTCTTAGGTACCACGTACCTACATTACTGGTTTGCGTTAAGGATTTTGCTACTATCGCCAAGGTATCTACAGAATTACAAATATGATGCAACATGATTTTGCTAATGTCGGTTACAAATATGATGCAACATAATTTTGCTAATGTCGGTTACAAATATGATGCAACATATTTTACTTAGGCTTAAGTATATGAGCAAATAGTTGGAGAGCTACGAAGTAAAGAAATATCACACTCTACAATTCTTGTCTAACTGAACCAAGTTCAGTTTTGAGTGTAGAGAAATGTAATAGAGCAACCATTTCAAAGTTGCATCTAATTTAAGAAAGTGATGAGATGAATGTAGGGCATGCTTATCGAATGTAAATGGACACAATATTCATCCCTTACAACAGGAGTATAGAAGCCTAGACCTTACTGATTCAATGATATGGTGCGTGCAATAGAGGAACTTGATGCAACAGACTACACTCCATTTACAAACCTTTTGATGCAGCATTAGAAATTGTGCCATATGTAATGGAAATGCATTTCTTCCGTTTTGGAAGTTATATTACGAATTTTAGTATGTCTTATAGTTTGTCAATAACCAATGTGTCGTGACAATACAAAAATGATCTTGCATATGAAAACACTAACATGGTACCGGCTATAGATCAATACTTACCATGAATTTCTCCAATCCATACCTCTTTTAGATAGTAGCACAAAAGATGGGAGATGCTACAACACAAGTACATGATGATGGTTGATCTGATATCTCAACGAGGTAATATGGCAGGTCCGGAAAATTTGCGACCCTTAAACATGTCAGTGCATTGTCACAAACCTTCCTTGAAGATAGAAATATGCCAATGACCTTTATCCGATCCCTGAGTTTCAGAGGTAATGGATGAAACAATTGTAGAGTTTGTTTTTCAAATAAAGAACGAAGGGCTAGATTGTCCTGAAAAAGTGATGGCCGCCAAACCTCACAAAAATCAATCGGCCATTAGTTTAGTGGACTATTTTTCAGTCTAATTAGTGGAGACATAGAGAGTGGCAAAAATGTTTTAAAAAAACTAATATAAAAATATGAAATATTTAGTTATTCTCTATATCTGAGAAAGCAATAAAGAACTTTGTGTTAGGTAGTGCACTGCAGGAGTGTGTACCGCGACTATTACTGCACCGCCAATGAAGGCTTGATCTATCCCACAGGTCCACCTTCTTTGCCTTTCCGTTCTTTGAACTGGATCAGCTTTGATATTCTAACATTGATGGAAAATCATTATCATCTATAAAGCAACATTTCATTTTATGATTTTTAGCAGAGGCTACATAGGCCTCCTACACGAAGCCTGCAATTTGAGGCAGTTCTTTCTGCTCCACCTCATGCCCGTGCATTGTTGGTACGCGTATTTGAGCTCGTGTGTGCGTGTGTCTCTGCAACCGCAAAACTAGATACCGAAATCAAGGGATTTGATTGGTAAGTGATGGAAAAAAGGAGAGGAATAGCAGCAGGCAATAGAAGGATTTTTGAAGAGATACTTTTTTCTCTGTAGAATTTGTAACTGTGACCCGATAGTTAATAACTGAAGCCTTGTGTGTGTCTTCTTCTTAAGTTTTGCACAAGCAGCAGCACTAAAATTTACCATGTTCTGTTTTCATTACCCCGCGCTGAAGTGTATATGTATGCTGACCAATGACCATAAACTATACATGATTGGGCAAAGAATCACTCCGGTGCCCCGGAGATAGATGAAGCTTTAACGAAGGGAGAAGATGCTGGGGCTTCCCTTGGTTAGCAGCAATAACCATATCATTTTTGTGTTTATCAGCATAAGCTAATATCTGGAAGCAGGGCTTCTTTACTCTGTAGTCCTGCAATTTTTCATGTTCATGGTGTCACTTTCCCAGTACTCTTCTGTAGCAGTGTTTTGTGCTAAAAAGTGAAAATTTCAACGTTTTGCAGTCACTACCAACAAGTAATAGCACTGACTATTATTTTAAATAGAATATGAAATCGAGCTTTCAGCTGCATCTTTTAGCATCCTAGCACTCTCATCAACTTCAGATTTACCACTGGTGTCACTTTTCTCAAGAAATCTGGAAAGAAGCAAGGATTGTCAAGTAAGATAAGTCTGCTTACAAAACTTTGCCTACTGGAAAGTAGATAAGAGACTCATGAACTAAGAAGACATGCCTACATATTATACATAGCAGGCTTCTGACTTCTCTGATTCTTCGAGCCTTGCGGTTGTGAAACATCTATGCTAGGTCGCCACCTTCATTTGATTAGGTACATTCAGATTCAGTTTGTTTATTACTTTATGGATGCTTCTCTTCTCATTACAGTGCTGGGCAATTTGATGAGAAATTATCTTCTCTTTGATGGTCCAGGTTCAGCGTTCACTGCTATGAAAGAAGAAGGCACAGATTTGCCTTGTGGAATTGCCAGTAGAATGGCAGTGAGAACGAGTAAATATCTATGACAGGCAATACATTATTTTGAAGCTACATGGAAAGCAAAAATAGAATCTTCTCTGTTGCAGTTGGGAACATGTCACATGACTACTGAGCTGGCATTATTTGCAAATTCTATTAGTTGACAATGTTGATGTGTATCTTTGACACCATTCAATTTGAACCACCAAATAATAGAAGTTGTTCGATTGGTAAAATATTTTTGGGTTTCTAAGTACATGCTTATTTATTTTGTATCCACTGTAACGCATGGTCTTCTATGCTTTTACAAAATTTCAACCACTAGAAAACCACTAAAATTTGTATGCCCCGTTGTAACGCACGGGCCCTTGTGCTAGTACAGACTAAAAAGAACTGGAGGGAGCAATAACATTTTATATTTTATATTATGAAACGGAGGAAGTATTCATCAAGAAGCAGACTAGTGAAAAACATGGGTTGCTTGAGAAGTGGATCAATCGATCAATCAATCAAACCGTGTATACGTAGGTGGAGGTGATATCCTGCGGTGTGAGCTCTATCTTGTGACACGACACACGTATTGCTCTTGGCTTTTGCATCCATACATGCCTCTACTTGTAAATCTCTCCCTCTCTCTTGCTTCCACGGCGTGCGTCCGCGTCTCTCTCCAACAGAGTCCTGGCTGCAGTGAAAGCCCGGTGCGGAAGGAGCTAGCCAACAAACTCCGAAACGCTTGCTGGTTCTGACCATCACTTGTGCATCTGTGAGCCACGGAAGCGCTACAAATACGCGCCGTACGCCTCGTGACTAGCGACGACACAACCCTCACGTACGCCTAGATCTCATCTCTTGTTCTCTTCCATTCGTTTCCTCTCTCTCTCTCTCTCTGTGTTGTGTGCAGAGTCTGCTCTCATGGCGCCGACTGCCCAGGTACCACCTCCCTCACCAACCCCCGCTGTGAAATGCGAACCTCAGTTATTAATGTGCATGCCTCATTTCCTGTTTCTTGGTTCTTCAGATTGCGGCGCATGAGCGACTTGGAGGCTGCGCGTGCGCGTGCAAGGCGGCGGTGAGGTGCCACCCGGCGCTGTCGTCGGAGGGGAAGGCGTCCATCAGGGGAGTCGTCGGCGAGCTGCTCGCGGCCGCCGGCAAGGACAAGGGCCTCGTCTCCCTCGGCGTTGGCGACGCCTCCGCGCACGCCTGCTTCCGCCGGGGCGGGGAATTCGCCGCCGACGCCGTCGCCTGCGCCGCCAGGTCCGGGGACTTGGACTGCTACGCGCCCTCCTACGGCTTCCCCGCCGCACGCCGGTCAGTCCCGTTCGTCTAGTGATAGGATGTTTCTTCCACTTGACTAGCCAATCAAATTATTCTAGTTAAGCAACATTTAATTCCAAAACTTTTTAGTAGAGGTTTCGTTGGTTGCATCGAAATACTAGTAGAACTCTCACATCATCTTGTTTTTCTTCCATTTTGCAACACCTCCACATTCACATGGCGTTTGCCCATAACAAAGACGTTACGATATGTGGTACGACCTGCTTGGCTCCTCGCCACCTGGACTATCAATATCTGTCAGAAAGTTCTAACTTCCAACTCAGTTGTACGAGTACTACACTGCACCCTTGATAGCTGTACAAACAGGATATGCAGACCACATGCCCAACAAAGCTAACCATTCCAAGCCGTTCATGTCACTGGTGCACCTTCACTGACCAATCTCTTTCAGCTTTACATTTTTCCCAATACAACAAAACTTTGACAGAAATCCTGTAAACCGAGACGCCCCCGAGAGTTTGCATTCTAAAGATGATGAAAACGATGTTTACTTCATATTTCTCTTGACAAGATTTTACCAAGCTTGATGACATCCCTGGTAATTCTTTCACTGACGCAAGGGACATTCTTTGTAACAGCGCGGTCGCCGACCACCTGTCTCTGTCTGCCGGCACACACCACCGAGTCCGGGAGTCTGACGTGTTCATGACGGTCGGAGGTACAGGCGCGATCACTGCCATCACCACGGTGCTCGGTGGGGCTCCAGGGGCTAACATCCTGCTGCCTCGACCGGGCTTTGCCCCCTATGAGGTAGCCTGCGAGCTTGTCGGTGCCGAGCCTCGGTTCTACGACCTCCTGCCCCGGCAAGGCTGGGAGGCCGACCTTGCAGGAGTACGTGCCATGGCTGATGGCGCCACAGCAGCCATAGTTGTCATCAATCCAAACAATCCTTGTGGCGTGGTCTACTCTACGCAGCATCTTCTCCAGGTGACCATCGGACGGCAGAGTTCACGAGCACAGCTTGCTGCGTCCTGAAAACTGAAATCACAATGATTTTCATTAACAAAAACCTCTAAAGAATCAGGCTCCTACAAACACTGAATATTATGAACAAATGTACCTTCATGTACTCTGAACATGCATGATTTACTGGCATAGCACTGACCATCCCTTGATCTATAGATTGCTGAAACTGCAAAAGAGTTGGGTATTCCAGTAATAGCGGATGAGGTATATGCACATATGGTCTTTGGTGCCAGCAAGTTTGTGCCCATGGCCTCATATGCACACATCGCACCAGTTATCACTATTGGAGCCATCTCAAAGAGATTCATGCTACCAGGATGGCGTCTCGGTTGGTTGGCATTCTGTGATCCTAATGGTACAATCAAGCATGTAAGACACTAGATTCTTCTCATGTTTCTCCATTGCTGGCTATATGCATTCATGTACGCAGATCCATAATTTTGTTCTTTTAAAGGTCAGAACTGCAACTGAGATGCTACTGAACGTGACTTCAGGACCAGCCTCGATCATTCAGGTCAGGATCCTATTACGAAACAATGTTTAGCCTACACAAACGAATTTGCATTAATTCATTTAGATCTTTTGACACACAGGCAGCAGTTCCCAAGATTCTTTTGGATGAACATGACGAGTTCCATCAGAATGTTGTGAACTTGCTAGAGTCTGCTGCTGATGCTCTCTACGGAAGAGTGAACCAAATTGAAGCTCTTCAATGCTACTCAAAGCCTCACGGTTCAATGTTCATGATGGTTGGTTCAAAGTTGCACTTGTCTTTGTATATAATGATTAATTATCCTATCTTTGAATTGATGATCAAAAAATTATGCAGGTTGAAATCAACACTTCACTTCTGTTCGGCATTGCAGATGACATGGACTTTGCTCGCGAATTGATCAAAGAAGAATCAGTTCTTATTTTACCTGGTATAATACACCAAAATCTCCGTCTTTCTCTTACTAGTATGACCTTATAACCTTTCTGAACTGCTAGGATGTGGTAAGCAATACTGGAAGTTCCAAAAATGGTTGATCTTGTAGTGGCTTCTGTATTCTTAAGTACTAGTCTTGTTCTATAGATTTATAATTTCAATTTCTGTCCTTTCTGATTTCCAGGTTCTGTCCTTGGGTTCAAGAACTGGGTTAGGATATTCTTTGGGGCACCTGTTCATCTAATACTGGAAGCCTGCGATAGGATTGAGTCATTCTGCCAGAGAAGGGCAGGTCAAGCAAAACTATTGAAAAAAAACTTCTGAAACCACCATGTAGGGTTTTTGTTAGCTCAGTAACATTTATATGGCTTCTGATTTCAGTTCTCAGATGCATATTTTATGTCATACAGCTGAAATTTGTATATAGAATCTGAGGAACAGTTACCAGATAGTGTGTAGCAGAATAAAAGTCTGCAACAAATTTACAGCATAAAGGTTATCTCAATAATAAGCATTCCTTAGTATTGCATAGTATCTAACAAAATGAATTTATTATGTCATAAGTGTTCTCTCTTCATCTGTTTAACATGACACATTCAGATTTATTTATAGAGCCGATCCAACAGGCATGTAAGGTATGTACAGGACAGGTTCTCATTATCCTATCAGATCACTGAGAACTGCAAAGATATATTGTCAGTTATTAATTGTAACATGCCATAAAATGCAGACATTGAACAAAGACCAGCTCAATTCCAGGAAAACATGCAAACACAGATATAGAAACTCAACTTCATTTATAGTACCAAACGGTTCGTCATATGGCAAAAGTAGGTAGTAAAATAAGTGGAAGCCTGGTTATTCTTATTTGTTCATGCTCAAGCAAGCGAACAAAAGGCGAGTAAAAGAGTTCTCTGTTCACCGGCTACGAGCAGCGTAGACAAAGGAAGCGGCGGCGATAACAGTCGTGGTAGGGCACAGCCATGTCCACGCGCTACTCTTCCCCCTGTGCCGCGCCTCAGCGACTGCGAGATGCAGCTCCTCAAGCTTCCCATTCAGGCTACCGATCTGTCCTTCCTTGTTTAGTGCTTCTGCCTTCAATACCTCAATGTCACGGTCCTTCTCAGCATTGTAGCTATCAAGCTCCCCAAGGTTCAGCCTCAGCTTGTCTCCTTCAGATTTCTCCTTGCCAAATGCTTTCAGAAGCGCATCCTTCTCAGCTAGGAGCGAAGAATACTTATTCTTGAGATCATCACAGTGAACACGTTGATTCGCAATGGTACCGTTCAGCGCATTCAGCTTAGCCATCAGCTTTGTAGCCTCAGCATCTTTCCGATGGGCAGAGGCCATGGCAGCGTCCTTATTGGCTTGAATTTTTTCTACCCTCCTCTTCAGCCCATCCAGTTCCCTCTCCAACTTGGTCTTCTCAGTAGCAAATGCAGCCGCAGCCGCTTCATTTGTTTTCCTCATCTCGTTAATCTCATTGCGGAAACTATCCACGTCAGCCACCACTATGTTATACTTGCTGGTGGCATTTGCAGCATCGATCTGGAGCTTCTCCACCTCCTTCTGCGCAGCATCTAACTCTGTCTTGCTAGTCTCCATCTCCAACTCCATTTCCCTGTTCCTAGCCTGGGCCACCGAAAGCTTCGCTTCCAAAGACTGGATCTTCACCTCCATTTCCGCCTCACTGGATATCAGGCTGTCCAACTGCTTTGATTTCTCATCAAGCTTCTCCTTCATTTCATGCCTCCATATCTCTGTGCTCTTTTTGTAATCATGGAAGTTTCCCTCCACTTCTGCCTTCAGAGCATTGACACTGTGAGCCGTGGTACTCATTTCCCCCAATTGCTTCTGCAATTCGCCTTTCTCTGCACACAGCTCAGTGCTCTTCCCCGCCAGTTCACCAACAGAGGCTTCCAATTTGGTGACATTTTCGGACGCAGACGCGGCTGCCGCCTGCTTCCCGCGGAGGAGCTCCTCGAATTGAAGTTTCTCCACTTGGGCCTCCTCCAAGCGCGCTGCAGCCTCGACCCTGGCATCCGTCTCGCGAGCCACCCTCGCCTCCGCGACCTGGAGCGATTGCTGGGCGTCGGCTATGTGCCCGCGCAGCGCCGTGCCATCCTCGGCGGCAGCTTGGAGGGGGGCAACAAGGGCAGGCCGGAAGACCACAGGCTCCAGATGGGCGAGTGCGCTAGCATCAGCAGAGCACTGGTCGACTTGCGCGGTGAGCGTGACCACCAGCCCCCGCGTCACCACCGCCTCCTTAACGAGCGTGCCGTTGAGCGCCTTGAGTTGTTCCACCTCATGCTCCGGCGACGAGTCCCGCCTCTCCTTCGGGACCTGGTCCTCCGACCCCGTCTTTGCTGATGGCTCGCCGCTGTTGGCTGCCTCAATCGAAGGCGGCGGGTTCGCGTCGGCCGGCACCGCTGAATCCGGTGGCATCTCGTCGCCAACTGTAGGCGTCGACGGGTCTCGATTGGCCGCTGCCGCAGAATCCACCGGTGACTCGTCGCCATCGGCCGCCTCAACTGGCGGCGGCGCAGCATGTTCTCCGTTGGGAATCGCCGCAGATTCCGGCGGCGGCTCATCGTCCCCAACCGGATTGGGCATCGGCGGCTGAATCGCGTCTCCGCTGGCCGCTGCCGAATCCACCTGCTGCGGCTCGTCGCCGTTGAGCGCTACATGGGAGGGGGCGGCGGCGGCGGGCGCCTTCTTCTTCTTATTCCTGCCCTTGCCCATCGCTAGGTGTCGGTCTCTCCCTAGGGTTTGCGTTGCGACCACCGGAGATTACGCCATGGGCGTGCTTATTAATACAGGAGAAGAGATTTAGCGAAACTGACCCGTGGGTCGGGGCAAGTACGTGCCCGAACCGTCAGTGGCGCGGGAGCGGGAGGGGTTTGGAGGTGGTGAGTGCGTGCGGGAGGCCAAGCGCAACCGTTGGGGCGCGTGAGGTTTGAAAGGAAACCATCCCATGGTGGGGGAACGGACGGTCGGGATGCACCGCAGGCTTATCGCGTTCTGCGCCGCACGCGCATGGAGACGAGCAGCCTGGCCTCGCGGAGAGGTCGCCGTCGCCGCGCAAACCTCTTTTTACTGGTGCTGGATGTACCGGTGCTAAATCCACCTTTAAATTCTTAGAGATTGGTGCACATTGTCTACTTGCATACTAATATTTCTCTGTATTTTGTTGAACATCATCATGTATGAAATGTTTTGTCAATTTTTGTCAGCACTTTTTGTCAGTACAATGCATGCACTTTTTGTCAGTACGATGCATGCATGGCTCAGACATACTCTCCTTCTCTGGCTCCCATAACAAAGGTACCCTTTTAAATTTCATTTGACATTTTCAACCGTTAATTTCTTTTAAACCAAAATTACATATGTGAAATATTTTATATATTTGATCTCCGGGTGTCAAGACCTTTAGAACAAGATCAATTTTGGATACATTTCAAATACATTTAATTTTCAACGTTTCAGTTAACTTATTTCACTCTATATATTCTGTGTGAAACTGCTTATTTCAGTGTTCAAAACTTATTTCACTCTATATATGGAACATATGAAACATGTTATTTCACTCTGTGTGAAACTGCTTATGTTAATCAGATTTAAAAATAACATGTTTCATACATTTCAAAAAGTAGCTATTTTCATAGATCTCACTTAGTTCAAAAATCCAATTTCACTAATTTCATAGATTTTAATTATTGCAGATAAATATGTGTTTGAATGATATTTTTTATATGAGTGAAATAGTTTTTAAATTGAAATATTATTTTTGTGACAAATCCTTATTTATTTCTGTATATTGTGAGTGTAATGTGTTTTCTGAAACTAGTGAAATGAGCTGAATCTATCTTTTGTAACGAGTAAAATCACTTTTTGAAACAAGTGAAATATAGTATTTCAATTGACTGAATGTAATGTGTTTTCTAAAATAAGTGAAATTAGTTTCTTGAAACGAGTGAAACAAAGTTTGAAAATAATGTTTTTTGTGATGTGTGAAATAAGTTTTTAAAACGAGTGGAATATAGTACTTCGAATGAGTGAATCTAATGTGTTCTCTGAAATGAGTGAAATAAGTTTTTTCAACTGAGTGAAGAACTATTATTTTGAAATAATAAAATCAAATTTTAAATGAGTGAAATCCGTATTTCAAATTAGTGAAATAACTTTTTTAGAATGAGTAAACTCTGTTTATTGAAATGAGTAAAATCGTATTTTTTTAATGTGAAATTAATTGAAACAGTAAAAATTCAATCTAGCAAAATTATATCCAAGACCGGTCTTGTTTTAAAGGTCTTATCACCCTGAATTCA
The DNA here is from genome assembly GCF_002162155.2 of Triticum dicoccoides. Taxonomy (NCBI): domain Eukaryota; kingdom Viridiplantae; phylum Streptophyta; class Magnoliopsida; order Poales; family Poaceae; genus Triticum; species Triticum dicoccoides. Next base: position 149,609,690 of record NC_041387.1, on the reverse strand, counting down.
AATGTACAAAAAAAATTCATTAATGGAAATTTGGTTCATAAGCTATTAACCATTCAAAATATGGCCTGCAAATAAAATGCAACTACTTTGTTTGGGGGAGAGAACCCATGCGCCGTCCTTTTAACCAGTCACCAACTAAGTCACATCTAAAGCTGCCACACATCTGACATGCACAGATGTATTCCTTTGTCTACTGTTTGTATTGCATAGTAAATTATTTTTACGTTATACACAAAAAGCTGGCACGAATCTCAGAGAAAGCAACTGAACGACAGATTCTGTACCGGTAGCTCTCGACTCCGGTAAAAAAACTTAGTCAGCCGTCGCCGTCGCTTCTTTTTCCCCACATCGCGCGACGGGTGGATCTCGATGCACCACCCGTCGCATGCTCTCTTCTCTTCGGCATGTTCGCCGTCGCCGTGCACTGGAATGTTCTCGCCGCCAGCGACAGCCGTTCCAGGCAGTTGCACTCGCGGTAAACATATAGGTACAAGTATACTATACTATTATTATTGTAAAAAAAAGATTGACGGTAAATATATTTTATTCCTCAAATCTATAATACCTAAATAGTTCATCCCCACTATCTTATTTCTCTCAACACGCAGCATATCCACATCATCAGCCCACTACCACCAATTATTTTGACATGTAGACTTCCACGTCACTACACCATGGGAGCATTTTTTCTTAAAATTGTTTAGTTTAATAGGGATGGTGCATCAAACCGAACGCGACCACTATTTCTCTCCTTTTCTAAGTAACTGATACGTCTCCAACGTATCTACTTTTCTAAACACTTTTGCCCTTGTTTTGGACTCTAACTTGCATGATTTGAATGAAACTAACCCGGACTGACGTTGTTTTCAACAGAACTGCCATGGTGTTGTTTATTGTGCAGAAAACAAAAGTTCTTGGAATGACCTGAAAATCCACGGATATAAGTTTTGGAAAATATAAAAAAATACTAGCGAAAAAATCAAGGCCAGGGGGCCCACACCCTATCCACGAGGGTGGGAGGCGCGCCCTCTCCCCTGGGCGCGCCCCCCTGTCTCGTGGGCCCCCTGACGCTCCACCTACCTCAACTCCAACTCCATATATTCCGTTTGGCGGAGAAAAAAATCAGAGAGAAAGTTTCATCGCGTTTTACGATACGGAGCCGCCGCCAAGCCCTAATCTCTCTCGAGAGGGCTGATCTGAAGTCCGTTCGGGGCTCCAGAGAGAGGGATTCGTCGCCATCATCATCATCAACCATCCTCCATCACCAATTTCATGATGCTCACCGCTGTGCGTGAGTAATTCCATCATAGGCTTGCTGGACGGTGATGGGTTGGATGAGATTTACCATGTAATCAAGTTAGTTTTGTTAGGGTTTGATCCATACTATCCACTATGTTCTGAGATTGATATTGCTATGACTTTGCTATGCTTAATGCTTGTCACTAGGGCTCGAGTGCCATTATTTCATATCTGAACCTATTATGTTTTCATGAATATATGTGTGTTCTTGATCCTATCTTGCAAGTCTATAGTCATCTATTATGTGTTATGATCCGACAACCCTGAAGTGGCAATAATCGGGATACTTCTCAGTGATGACCATAGTTTGAGGAGTTCATGTATTCACTATGTGCTAATGCTTTGTTCCGGTTCTCTATTAAAAGGAGGCCTTAATATCCCTTAGTTTCCACTAGGACCCCACTGCCACGGGAGGGTAGGACAAAAGATGTCATGCAAGTTCTTTTCCATAAGCACGTATGACTATATTCAGAATACATGCCTACATTACATTGATGAACTAGAGCTAGTTATGTGTCACCCTATGTTATAGCTATTACATGAGGAATCACATCCGACATTATTATCCATCACTGATGCAATGCCTACGAGCTTTTCACATATTATGCTTTGCTTATTTACTTTTCCGTTGCTACTGTTACAATTACTACAAAACTATTATCTTTACTTTTGCCACTGTTACCATTACTATCATACTACTTTGCTACTAAATACTTTGCTACAGATACTAAGTTATCCAGGTGTGGTTGAAGTGACAACTCAACTGCTAATACTTAAGAATATTCTTTGGCTCCCCTTGTGTCGAATCAATAAATTTGGGTTGAATACTTTACCCTCGAAAGCTGTTGCGATCCCTTACACTTCTGGGTTATCAAGACTAATTTCTGGCGCCGTTGTCGGGGAGCATAGCTCTATTCTTTGAGTCACTTGGATTTATATCTGTTGATCACTATGAGGAACTTGAAAGACGAAAGAACTAAGATTTTGCCCTCAACTACGAGGGGAGGTAAGGAACTGCCATCTAGCTCTGCACTAGATTCTCCTTCTGTTATTAGTAAGCTTGCACACCTAAACCTGCTACTGCCATGAATTCTAATATGTCGCATGTTATTGATGATGCCACTTCTGCTATGCATGATACTTATGATGAAACTACTTCTGTGTGTGATACTACTTTGCCATCAGGTGAATTTCTTGATGAACAACTTGCTAGGGTTAGAGATAATGAAATTATTGAAGATGCTATTATTGATGATAGTGATGATGAAAGTTCTCCCCCTAATTATTAATTACCTATTGTTCCTGAGGGTTATGTTATGGACGAGGAAGCTGCTAGAGCTATCTTTGCTTGCAAAGATAGATACGATCTTAAAAAGTTGTTAGCTAAATGGAAGCAGCAATCACTTAATGCTAGAATGAAACCTGACCCCGCTTTTGCTACTTCACCTATCTGTGTTACTAATAAGGATTATGAATTCTCTGTTGATCCTGAAATAATTACTTTCGTTGAATCCGATCCTTTTTATGACCTTGAATCTGAAACTGTTGTGGCACATCTTACCAAGTTAAATGATATAGCCACCCTGTTTACTAATGATGAGAAGTCTCGCTATTATTATACCCTTAAGATATTTCCATTCTCATAAAAGGGTGATGCTAAGACTTGGTTTACTTCTCTTGATCCTGGTTGTGTGCGTAGTCCCCAGGATATGATTTATTACTTCTCTGCTAAATATTTCCCTGCTCATAAGAAACAAGCTGCCTTGCGGGAAATATATAATTTTGTGCAAATCAAAGAAGAGAGTCCCTCACAAGCTTGGGGGAGGCTTCTCCGATTACTTAATGCTTTGCCTGATCATCCTCTTAAGAAAAAATGAAATACTTGATATCTTTTATAATGGACTAACCGATGCTTCCAAGGACTACTTGGATAGTTGTGCTGGTTGTGTTTTCAGGGAAAGAACAGTCGACCAAGCCGAATTACTTTTGAATAATATGTTGACTTATGAAAATAATTGGACTCCTCCTGAGCCAATTTCTGAGGCAATTCCTGAACCAATTGAGCCAACTCCTGAGCCTATTCCTAAACCCACTCCGAAGAAGAGGGGTGTTCTATTTCTGAGTCCTGAAGATATGAAAGAGGCAAAGAAATCAATGAAAGAAAAAGGTATTAAAGCTGAAGATGTTAAGAATTTACCACCTATTAGACCGCCTGTTGAAGAAACACATTGTCTTGACCTGACACAGGTAGTAAAGGTAAATTCTCTCTATAGATATGATAAATTGGAAATCCCGTCTACTAATTTCATAGCCCATGCTTAGATGACTTTGGTGACTTTATGGCTAGACAAGAAAGTTTTAATGCTTATGTTGGTAGAGAATTAAAGAATAATGCTTTAGAGATAGGAAGCTTGAGGGATTATATGGCTAGAGTTAAAGGTGAACTTAAACTCATTAGCAAATATGCTTCTATGGTTACCACTCAAGCTGAGCAAGTACTTAAAGCTCAAAGTGATCTGCTTGATGAATTAAATAATAAATATGACTTTGTTGTTAGAGTGGCTACTAGAACTGGTAGAATGACTCAGGAACCTTTGTATCCTGAAGGCCACCCTAAGAGAATCGAGCAAGATTCTCAGAGAAATAATTTAGAGGCTCCTAGTTCTTCTGAAAAGAAGAAAAAGAAAAATGATAGGACTTTGCATGCTTCTAGTGAACCTGTTGTCGACACACCTGAGAATCCAATGAAATTTCTATCTCTGATGTTGAAACACAATCAGGTGATGAACATGAACCTGGTGATAATGTTAATGATAATGTTCATGTTGATGCTCAACCTAGCAAAAATAATGATGTAGAGATTGAACCTGCTGTTGATCTTGATAACCCACAATCAAAGAATCAACGTTATGATAAGAGAGATTTTGTTGCTAGGAAGCACGGTAGAGAAAGAGAACCATGGGTTCAGAAACCCATGCCCTTTCCTCCTAAACCATCCAACACAAAGGATGATGAGGATTTTGAGCGCTTTGCTGAAATGATTAGACCTATCTTCTTACGTATGCGCTTAACTGATATGCTTAAAGTAAATTGATGTCTACTACACAACCTTCTTCTTGTAGACGTTGTTGGGCCTGCAAGTGCACAGGTTTGTAGGACAGTAGCAAATTTCCCTCAAGTGGATGACCTAAGGTTTATCAATCCGTAGGAGGCGTAGGATGAAGATGGTCTCTCTCAAGCAACGCTGCAACCAAATAACAAAGAGTCTCTTGTGTCCCCAACACACCCAATACAATGGTAAATTGTATAGGTGCACTAGTTCGGCGAAGAGATGGTGATACAAATGCAAAATAGATGGTAGATAAAGGTTTTTGTAATCTGAAAATATAAAAACAGCAAGGTAACTAATGATAAAAGTGAGCATAAACGGTATTGCAATGATAGGAAACAAGGCCTAGGGTTCATACTTTCACTAGTGCAAGTTCTCTCAACAATAATAACATAGATAGATCACATGACAAGCCCTCAACATGCAACAAAGAGTCACTCCAAAGCCACCAATAGTGGAGAACAAACGTACAGATTATGTAGGGTATGAAACCACCTCAAAGTTATTCTTTCGGATCGATCTATAAAAGAGTTCGTACTAGAATAACACCTTAAGACACAAATCAACCAAAACCCTAATGTCACCTAGATACTCCATTGTCACCTCAAGTATCCGTGGGCATGATTATATGATATGCATCACACAATTTCAGATTCATCCAACCAACATAAAGGTACTTCAAAGAGTGCCCCAAAGTTTCTATCGGAGAGTCAAGAACGTGTACCAACCCCTATGCATAGGTTCCCAATGTCACGAAACCCGCAAGTTGATCACCAAAACATACATCAAGTGGCACATGATATCCCATTGTCACCACAGATAATCACGGCAAGACATATATCAAGTGTTCTCATAAAAGACTCAATCCGATAAGATAACTTCAAAGGGGAAACTCAATTCATCACAAGAGAGTAGAGGGGGAGAAACATCATAAGATCCAACTACAATAGTAAAGCTCGGGATACATCAAGATCGTGCCATCGAGGGAACACGAGAGAGAACACGAGAGAGAGGTCAAACACATAGCTACTGGTACATACCCTCAGCCCCGAGGGTGAACTACTCCCTGCTCGTCATGGATAGCGCCGGGATGATGAAGATGGCCACCGGTGATGGGTTCCCCCTCTGGCAGGGTGCCGGAACGGGCTCCCGAGAGGTCTTTGGTGGCTACAGAGGCTTGCGGCGGCGGAACTCCCGATCTATCTTCTGTTCTGGAAGTTTTAGTGTACGTAGGTATATATGGGTGAAAGGAGCACGTCGGTGGAGCCACGGGGGCCCCACGAGGCAGGGGGGCGCGCCCCCCACCCTCGTGAGCATCTCCCGTATCTTCTGACGTGGTGTCCAAGTCCATCAGGTGGGTTTCCTTCCAAAAATAACTTCTCCAGTTGATTTCGTTCCGTTTTGACTTCGTCTAATATTCCTTTTCCTCGAAACACTGAAATAGGCATAAAATAGCAAATCTGGGCTAGGCCTCCGGTTAATAGGTTAGTCCCAAAAATAATGTAAAAGTGGATAATAAAGCCCAATATTGCCTAAAATAGTAGATAAAGTAGCATGGAGCAATCAAAAATTATAGATACGTTGGAGAAGTATCAAGCATCCCCAAGCTTAATTCATGCTCGTCCTCGAGTAGGTAAATGATAAAAAAGAATTTTTGATGCGGAGTGATACTTTGGCATAATTTCAATGTAAATCTTCTTAATCGTGGCATGAATATTCAGATCCGAAAGATTCAAGACAAAAGTTCATATTGACATAAAAAGAATAATACTTCAAGCATACTAATCAAAGCAATCATGTCTTCTCAAAATAACATGGCAAAAGAAAGTTCATCCCTACAAAATCATATAGTTAGGCTATGCTTCATTTTCGTCACACAAAGATGTTCCCAACTTCTATACCCCCGATGACAAGCCAAGCAATTGTTTCATACTTAAATAATCTCAAACTTTTTCAACCTTCACGCAGTACATGAGCGCGAGCCATGGATATAGCACTATGGGTGGAATAGAATATGATGATGGGTATTGTGTGGAGAAGACAAAAAAAGAGAAAGACTCACATTGACGAGGATAATCAACGGGCTATGGAGATGCCCATCAATTGATGTCAACATGAGGAGTAGGGATTGCCATGCAATGGATGCACTAGAGCTATGAATGCTCAACAAAAGAAAACTAGTGGGTGTGCATCCAACTCGCTTGCTCATGAAGACCTAGGGCATTTGAGGAAGCCCATCGTAGGAATATACAAGCCAAGTTCTATAATGAAAAATTCCCACTAGTATAAAAAGACAACTTATGAGACTCACTATGTGAAAAACATGGTGCTACTTTGAAGCACATTATATGAGACTCACTACATGAAGAACAAGGTGCTACTTTGAAGCACAAGGGTGGAAAAAGAGATAGTAGCATTGCCCTTTTTTTGGGCCTTTCCCTTTTTCTTTTTTTTGGCCTTTCTTTCTTTTTTTCTTTTTTGGGCAATGCTCTAATAATGATGATCATCACACTTCTATTGATTACAACATAAGGATTACAACTCGAAACTTAGAACAAGATATGACTCTATATGAATGCCTCTGACGGTGTACCGGGATGGTGCAATGAATCAGGAGTGACATGTATGAAAAATAATGCATGGTGGCTTTGCCACAAATACGATGTCAACTACATGATCATGCAATGGCAATATGACAAAAGTAATGTATGTCATGAATATGATGATGGAAGTTGCATGGCAATATATCTCGGAATGGCTATGTAAATGCCATGATAGGTAGGTATGGTGGCTGTTTTGAGGAAGATATAAGGAGGTTTATGTGTGATAGAGCGTATCGTATCACGGGGTTTGGATGCACCGGCGAAATTTGCACCAACTCTCAAGGTGAGAAAGGGCAATGCACGGTACCGAAGAGGCTAGCAAAGGCGGAAAGGTGAGAGTGCGTATAATCCATGGACTCAACATTAGTCAAAAGAACTCATATACTTACTGCAAAAATTTAGAAGTCATCAAAAATCAAGTACTACGCGCATGCTCCTAGGGGGATAGATTGGTAGGAAAAGACCATCACTCGCCCCCGACCGCCACTCATAAGGATGCACAAGCCAGGTACACTTCATGTTTCAAATTTATTACACAACTTTAACCATACGTGCATGCTACAGGACTTGCAAACTTCAACACAAGCATTTCTCAAATTCACAATTACTCAACTAGCACGACTTTGATATTATCACCTCCATATCTCAAAACAATTATCAAGCATCAAACTTATCTTAATATTCAATTCACTCAAAAGAAAGGTTTCACATATCTTGAATACCAAGTATATTAACATTAAGCAAATTACCATGCTATTAACGACTCTCAAAATAATCTAAGTGAAGCATGAGAGTTCATCTATTTCTACAAACTATAACCACCGCCGTGCTCTAAAAGATATAAGTGATGCACTAGAGCAAATGACAAACTACTCTGAAAGATATAAGTGAAGGTCAAAGAGTAGCTAAATAATTATGCAACTATGCGAAGACTCTCTCTCATTTAATAATTTCAGATCTTGATACTTTATTCAAACAGCAAGCAAAGCTAAAGAAAACTACATTGCAAGGATAGCACAACTCATGTGAAGAAGCAAAAACTTAGGCTCAACCGATACTAACCGATAGTTGTTGAAGAAGAAAGGTGGGATGCCTACTGGGGCATCCCCAAGCTTAGATGCTTGAGACTTCTTGAAATATTATCTTGGGGTGCCTTGGGCATCCCCAAACTTGAACTTTTGTGTCTCGTTAATTTCTCTCATATCATGGTTTCTCTTTTTATCAAAAGCTTCATTCACAACAAACTCAACAAGAACTCGTGAGATAGGTTAGTATAAACCAATGCAAAACCTTATCATTTTCTACTGTAACAAATCACTTAAATAATTATTCAACATTGCATACTAAATGCCTCTGCATATTTAATACTCCTATCCTCAAATAGAATCATTAATCAAGCAAACATATGCAAACAATGCAACCATAACAGCAATCTACCAAAACAGTACAGTCTGTAAAGAATGCAAGAGTATCAATACTTCCCTGACTCCAAAAATTAAGAACTAAAACTCACACTGTAATAAATTTATCAGAGCTCATTATGCAAAAGATTCAACATTATACCATTCTCTGACTTTTCTAGGGAACTTTTGCAACAGCAGTAAACTTTCTGTTTTCAAACAGCAACATGTATACTAGCAAAATAAGCATGGCAAAGGCTATCCTTGACTTCTTTATTGAAACTAAAGATGCAAAACATTATTCTAAACAGCATAAAGCAAATACTAACAAAAGAAAATGACGCTCCAAGCAAAACACATATCATGTGGTGAATAAAAATATAGCTCCAAGTAAAGTTACCGATGAACGAAGACGAAAGAGGGGATGCCTTCCGGGGCATCCCCAAGCTTAGGCTCTTGGTTGTCCTTTAATATTACCTTGGGGTGCCTTGGGCATACCCAAGCTTAGGCTCTTGCCACTCTTTATTCCATAGTCCATCGAATCTTTACCCAAAACTTGAAAACTTCACAACACAAAACTCAACAAGAAATCTTATAAGCTCCGTTAGTGAAAGAAAACAAAACCACCACATTGGTACTGTAATTAACTCATTATAAATTCATATTGGTGTAATATCTACTGTACTCCAACTTATCTATGGTTCATACCCTCTGATACTACTCATAGATTCATCAAAATAAGTAAACAACACATAGAAAACAGAATCTGTCAAAAACAGAACAATCTGTAGTAATCTGTATCAAACGTATACTTCTGGAACTCCAAAAATCCTACCAAATTAGGAAGTCCTACGAAATTTGTATAGAAATCCAGAGCAAAAAGAAGCAGGTCAGAAGCACGTTTCTGTGAATTAACAAAACTAATTTACTGGGTGGAAAAGTTTCTGATTTTCAGCAGGATCAACACAACTATCACCGTAAGCCATCCTAAAGGTCTTACTTGGTACTTTATTGAAACAAAAGCTATAAAACATGATTAATACAGTAGCATAATCATGTGGATACACAAAAACAGTAAAGATAAATATTGGGTTGTCTCCCAACAAGCGCTTTTCTTTAATGCCTTTCTAGCTAGGCATGATGATGACAATGATGCTCACATAAAAGATAAGAATTGAAACATAAAGAGAGCATCAAGAAGCATATGACTAGCACATTTAAGCCTAACCCACTTCCTATGTATAGGGATTTTGTTGAGCAAATAACTTATGGGAACAATAATCAACAAGCATAGGAAGGTAAAACAAGCATAACTTCAAGATTTTAAGCACATAGAGAGGAAACTTGACATTATTGCAACTCCTACAAGCATATGTTCCTCCCTCATAATAATTTTCAGTAGCATCATGAATGAATTCAACAATATAACCAGCACCTAAAGCATTCTTTTCATGACCTACAAGCATAGAAAATTTACTACTCTCCACATAAACAAAATTCTTCTCATCAATAGTAGTGGGAGCAAACTCAACAAAATAACTATCATATGATTGAAAATTAAGATCAAGATGACAAGTTTCATGGTTATCATTATTCTTTAAAGCATACGTGTCATCACAATAATCATCATAGATAGGAGGCATGCTTTCATCATAGTAAATTTTCTCATCAAAGCTTGGGGGACAAAAAATATCATCTTCATCAAACATAGCTTCCCCAAGCTTGTGGCTTTGCATATCATTAGCATCATCGATATTCAAGGAATTCATACTAACAACATTGCAAACATGCTCATCATTCACGTATTTCATGCCAAGCATTCTATGTAATTCTTCTTCTAGCACTTGAGCACAATTTTCCTTTCCATCATTCTCACGAAAGATATTAAAAAGATGAAGCGTATGAGACAAGCTTAACTCCATTTTTTTGTAGTTTTCTTTTATAAACTAAACTAGTGATAAAACAAGAAACAAAAAGATTCGATTGCAAGATCTAAAGATATACCTTCAAGCACTCACCTCCCCGGCAACGACGCCAGAAAAGAGCTTAGTTGACGGGGTGTGAGTGAGTGCCCTTTTACCTAGCCTCCCTGGCAACGATGCCAGAAAAGAGCTTGATGTCTACTACACAACCTTCTTCTTGTAGACGTTGTTCGGCCTGCAAGTGCACAGGTTTGTAGGACAGTAGCAAATTTTCCTCAAGTGGATGACCTAAGGTTTATCAATCCGTAGGAGGCGTAGGATGAAGATGGTCTCTCTCAAGCAACCCTGCAACCAAATAACAAAGAGTCTCTTGTGTCCCCAACACACCCAATACAATGGTAAATTGTATAGGTGCACTAGTTCGGCGAAGAGATGGTGATACAAGTGCAAAATAGATGGTAGATAAAGATTTTTGTAATCTGAAAATATAAAAAACAGCAAGGTAACTAATGATAAAAGTGAGCGTAAATGGTATTGCAATGATAGGAAACAAGGCCTAGGGTTCATACTTTCACTAGTGCAAGTTCTCTCAACAATAATAACATAGATAGATCGTATGGCAAGCCCTCAACATGCAACAAAGAGTCACTCCAAAGCCACTAATAGCGGAGAAAAAATGTAGAGATTATGTATATCTATCCAAGAAGAAAGACCTGGTAAACAATTATGCTACTTGACCAATGGATAAAGTATAGATCCCATGGCTGGCTACTATTCAACCCTGGCATTGGGGATCAGGAACGGGGTAAAGTACGGACTTTGGCTAAGGAATAACACCTTAAGACACAAATCAACCAAAACCCCAATGTCACCTAGATACTCCATTGTCACCTCAAGTATCTATGGGCATGATTATACGGTATGCATCACACAATGTCAGATTCATCCAACCAACATAAAAGTAATTCAAAGAGTGCCCTAAAGTTTCTATCGGAGAGTCAAGAATGTGTGCCAACCCCTATGCATAGGTTCCCAATGGCACGAAACCCGCAAGTTGATCACCAAAACATACATCAAGTGGCACATGATATCCCATTGTCACCACAGATAATCACGACAAGACATATATCAAGTGTTCTCATAAAAGACTCAATCCAATAAGATAACTTCAAAGGGGAAACTCAATTCATCACAAGAGAGTAGAGGGGGAGAAACATCATAAGATCCAACTACAATAGCAAAGCTCGGGATACATCAAGATCGTGCCATCGAGGGAACACGAGAGAGAGAGATCAAACACATAGCTACTGGTACATACCCTCAGCCCTGAGGGTGAACTACTCCCTCCTCGTCATGGATAGCGCCGGGATGATGAAGATGGCCATCGGTGATGGGTTCCCCCTCCGGCAGGGTGCCGGAACGGTCTCCCGAGAGGTTTTTGGTGGCTACAGAGGCTTGCGGCGGCGGAACTCCCGATCTATCTTCTGTTCTGGAAGTTTTAGGGTACGTAGGTATATATGGGTGAAAGGAGCACGTCGATGGAGCTACGGGGGCCCCATGAGGTAGGGGGCACGCCCGGGGGGGGGGGCACCCTCGTGAGCACCTCCCGTATCTTCTGACGTGGGGTCCAAGTCCATCAGGTGGGTTTCCTTCCAAAAATAACTTCTCCAGTTGATTTTGTTCCGTTTTGACTCCGTCTGATATTCCTTTTCCTCGAAACACTGATATAGGCATAAAACAGCAAAACTGGGCTGGGCCTCCGGTTAATAGGTTAGTCCCAAAAATAATATAAAAGTGGATGATAAAGCCCAATATTGCCTAAAACAGTAGATAAAGTAGCATGGAGCAATAAAAAATTATAGATACGTTGGAGACGTATCATAAATCCTTACACTAAGTACATGAAGGATATCATCACAAATAAAAGAAAGATACCGGAAGCTGAAATTTCCACCATGCTTGCTAATTACACTTTTAAAGGTGGAATACCAAAGAAACTTGGAGACCCCGGGGTACCAACTATACCATGCTCCATTAAAAGAAATTATGTTAAAACTGCTTTATGTGATCTTGGAGCCGGTGTTAGTGTTATGCCTCTCTCTTTATATCGTAGTCTTGCATTGAATAAGCTGACACCTACTGAAATATCTTTGCAAATGGCTGATAAATCAACTGCTATACCTGTCGGTATTTGTGAGGATGTGCCTGTTGTGGTTGCAAATGTCACTATCTTAATGGACTTTATTCTTGATATTCCCGAGGATGACAGTATGTCGATTATCCTTGGTAGACCCTTTTTGAATACTGCAGGGGCTGTTATTGATTGCAACAAAGGCAATGTCACTTTTCATGTTAATGGTAATGAGCATACGGTACACTTTCCGAGGAAACAACCTCAAGTTCATAGCATCAATTCTTTTGGAAAAGTTCCAACTATTATTATTGGAGGTTTTGAATTTCCTCTTCCTACTGTCAAGAAAAAAATATGATATTCTTATTGCTGGGGATGTTCATATCCCCGTTGAGGTAACTTAGTGTTATTCGAAATTTCTCCAGTTCCATGTTATTCGGAATGAGTTTGTTAACAAGACTTGATCAACCTTGTTAGTGGATTCATTTTGATGATCATGAGATGGATGAAACTAGAAGGCACAACCTTCTGTACCCTCTTTTTACTTTCTGTTATTTAGAATAAATAAAGCAAAAATAGTATTATCTGTCTGTTTTCTGATTTATCCGTGCAATAAAAAATATCCCGAAAATAAAAGTGCTCCAAATGCCCTGCAAATTTAGTATGATTTTTATGGAATATTTGAGGATTTTAGGCACTGAAAACACTGCAGGAGGGGCAAGCACCTGGCCACGAGGGTGGAGGGCGCGCCCACACCCCCTGGGCGCGCCCCCCTGTCTCGTTGGCCCAGGGTGGCCCCCTCTACTTATTCCTGCACCCACACACTCCATCTTCTTCCCAAAAAATCCCCATCCAGCTCAAGCACGAGTTCTAGCTCATTTTACTGCAATTTTCGATCTCCTTGCCCAAAGCTCCATTCACAAAACTGCTTTGGGAGATTGTTGCTTGGTATGTGACTCTTCCATTGGTCCAATTAGTTTTTGTTCTAGTGCTTTATTCATTGCAAATTTTTGCTGCATAGGTGACCCTGTTCTTGAGCTTGCATGTCAAATTTATGAGGCCCCAAGTAATTCTAATGCATGATATAGGCTCTAGGCACTTGTAGGAGTCGTTGCTACCAATCTTGTTTAGTTTTATTCACTTTTATTTTGAAGTTACTAAAATTTCAGAAATTTTCAGAAAATGTTAAGGAGATTTTTGAGGGGCTCTTCTAGCCAAGGCTCCCAAGAAAAACAAGCTAAAGAGAAGGAAAAGGCCAAGTATAATCTTCCTCGCATAGCGGAAGTACGGCCGTGTGAATGGCCTTGTGACGATTTCTTGAGAGATGCCGGGATTTATGAAGACTTTTATTCTTTGATCGAGCATGCTAGCCTCACCGATTTCCTCCACGACCGGATCAATCAGTATCTCTTACTCACCAATACTTTCATGCAAAACTTTTATTATTATCCTAAGAAGTCACCGCCTTTAGTATCATTTCATTTATATGATGAATTCAGGGAAATGTCTTTACGTAATTTTTGCGTGGTATGTAAAATACCCTTTGAGGGTAAATTAGATGAACCACATCGTAAAGATGTGGATGGCTTTGTCAACACCATTACTGAGGGGATCCAAAGAAGGGGTCTAATGCGAGAATCTCTAGCATACACTTTCCTGTTTTATGCTACTTTGCCATATTTGCTAGTCAATGCTTAATTGGTCATGGAAATAGTGGAAACTTCAATGTTCTTGATATTATTATTCTTCTCCATGCCTTGTTTGGTGATAATAGTTTTAGTATGGGTGTCGTTATTGCTAAACGTCTAAGCCTAAATCATACAAAAGGCCCCATCTTTGGAGGTATCTATGTTGCACGTCTTGCTAAATATTTTGAGATACCTATTAGGCACCATGAGAAAGAGGAGACAATATTGCCTCCTTACATTTTAGATTACAGGAGCATGGTAGCGCATGAGTTTATTGTTGACAACGAAGATAACATGCTTCTGTATAACCTGAGATTTAATAAGAAACACAATGAGACTATTATTCTGCCCGCGCCTCTGTTGTTTGATTTGACTGCAATTAATTATCTTGTCATGCCGGAAGAGGTGTACACTCATCGAGGCCAAGCATCCACTCCAAAACCTGTGCCTGAGCCGGAACCTTCACTGGATCTTTATCGTGCATCATCTTACCAGTGGGATCCGGAGGAGATGGCCAGCTAGTGGTATCCTGATTACACCCCTCAGTACACCGGGGAGAGTAACCGCGGTCCATGGCAATAGACCAACTTAGGCCAAAAGCCTAAGCTTGGGGGAGTACGTATTTCTCACCGACTTTACATTCATGTTCACACACTACTCTAGTTGTCGGTGCTCATACTCTTTCATTGTATTATCCATGCTAGTTTAATTTTCTTTTTCTAGCTTTCTTCCTGTGTGTTTGATAAACCTTGAGAAAAACTGATACGTCCATTTTGCATCATGCTTTTATATCAATATTTATCGCATTATGGGCTGTTATTACACATTATATCTCAATACTTATGGCCACTCTCTCTTATTTTACAAGGTTTACCATGAAGAGGGGGAATGCCGGCAGCTGGAATTCTGGCTGGAAAAGGAGCAAACATTGGAAGCCTATTCTGCACTGCTCAAAAAATCCCGAAACTCCACGGAAGTTATTTTTGGAATTAATAAGAATTATTGAGCGAAAGAAACACCAGAGGGGATCCACACCCTGGCCAGGAGGGTGGGGGGCACGCCCACCCCTACTGGGTGCGCCCCCTGTCTCCTGGGCCCCCTGGTGGCCCTCCGGTGCCCATCTTCTGCTATATGAAGGCTTTTACCCTAGAAAAAATCGTGGGCAAGCTTACAGGACGAAACTCCGCCGCCACGAGGTGGAACCTTGGCAGAACGAATCTAGAGCTCTGGCAGAGCTGTTCTGCCGGGGAAACTTCCCTCCGGGAGGGGGAAATCATCAGCATCGTCATCACCAACGATCTTCTCATCGGGAGGGGGTCAATCTCCATCAACATCTTCACTCGCACCATCTCCTCTCAAAACCCTAGTTCATCTCTTGTATCCAATCTTGTATCAAAACCACAAATTGGTACCTGTGGGTTTCTAGTAGTGTTGATTACTCCTTGTAGTTGATGCTAATTGGTTTACTTGGTGGAAGATCATATGTTCTGATCCTTAATGCATATTATTACTCCTCTGATTATGAACATAAATATGCTTTGTGTTACGTTTGTTCCTTAGGACATGGGTGAAGTCTTGCTATTAGTAGTCATGTGAATTTGGTATTCGTTCGATATTTTGATGAGATGTATGTTGTCTTTCCTCTAGTGGTGTTATGTGAACGTCGACTACATGATACTTCACCATTATTTGGGCCTAGGGGAAGGCATTGGGAAGTAATAAGTAGATGATGGGTTGCTAGAGTGACAGAAGCTTAAACCCTAGTTTATGCGTTGCTTCGTAAGGGGCTGATTTGGATCCATATGTCTAATGCTGTGGTTAGGTTTACCTTAATACTTCTTTTGTAGTTGCGGATGCTTGCAATAGGGGTTAATCATAAGTGGGATGCTTGTCCAAGTAAGGGAAGTACCCAAGCACCGGTCCACTCACATATCAAGTTATCAAAGTACCGAACGCGAATCATATGAGCGTGATGAAAACTGGCTTGACGATAATTCCCATGTGTCCTCGGGAGCTCTTTTCTCATTATAAGAAATTGTCCAGGTTTGTCCTTTGCTACAAAAAGGATTGGGCCACCTTGATGCACTTTATTTACTTTCATTGCTTGTTACCCGTTACAATTTATCTTATCACAAAACTATCTGTTACCTACAATTTCAGTGCTTGCAGAGAAAACCTTACTGAAAACCGCTTGTCATTTCCTTCTGCTCCTCGTTGGGTTCGACACTCTTACTTATCGAAAGGACTACGATAGATCCCCTATACTTGTGGGTCATCAAGACTCTTTTCTGGCGCCGTTGCCGGGGAGCGTAGCGCTTTTGGTGAGTGGAACTTGGTAAGGAAACATTTATATAGTGTGCTAAAATTTTCTGTCACTTGTTACTATGGAAACTAATCCTTTGAGGGGCTTGTTCGGGGTATCTTCACCCCGACCAGAAGAGCAAAGAGTTGCTCCTCAACCTACTGAACCTACTGAAAATATCTACTTTGAGATTCCTTCGGGTATGATAGAGAAACTGCTAGCTAATCCCTTTGCAGGAGATGGAACATTGCATCCCGATTTACACCTTATCTTTGTGGATGAAGTTTGTGGATTATTTAAGCTTGCAGGTATTCCCGATGATGTTGTCAAAAGGAAGGTCTTCCCTTTATCTTTGAAGGGAGATGCATTGACATGGTATAGGCTATGTGATGATACGGGATCTTGGAATTATAAATGATTGAAGTTGGAATTTCACTAGAAGTTCTATCCTATGCATCTTGTTCATCGTGATCGTAATTACATATATAATTTTTGGCCTCGCGAAGGAGAAAGCATCGCTCAAGCTTGGGGGAGGCTTAAATCAATGTTATATTCATGCCCCAATCATGAGCTCTCTAGAGAAATGATTATTCAAAAATTTTATGCTCGGCTTTCTCCCAATGATCGCAACATGCTCGATACTTCCTGTGCTGGTTCTTATATGCTGAAGACTATTGAATTCAAATGGGACTTATTGGAAAGAATTAAAAGCAACTCTGAAGATTGGGGTTCCGACGATGGTAAGGAGTCAGGTATGACACCTAAGTTTGATTGTGTTAAATCTTTTATGGATACCGATGCTTTCCGTGGATTTAGCGCTAAGTATGGACTTGACTTTGAGATAGTAGCTGCTTTCTGTGAATCTTTTGCTACTCACGTTGATCTCCCTAAGGAGAAGTGGTTTAAATATAATCCTCCCTTTGAAGTAGTAGTTGCACCTATTACAATTGAAGAAAATACTGTCACTTATAGTGATCCTATTGTTCCTACTACTTATGTTGAGAAACCTCCTTTTCCTGTTAGGATAAAGGATCATGCTAAAATTTTGACTGTTGTTCGTAAGAGTAATACTAGGACTTATACACCTCCTGAGCAAATCAAAGTTGAACCTACTATTGCTATGGTTAAAGATCTCTTGGATGATGATTTAGATGGGCATGTTATTTATTTCTGTGGTGAGACTGCTAATATTGTTAGGCCAGATACTAAGATACATAGACCTGTTGTAGGCATGCATGTTATTTCTGTTACAACAGGAGATCATTGTTATCATGACTTATGTGATATGGGTGCTAGTGCTAGTGCAATACCCTATGACTTATATAGAGAAATTATGCATGACATTGCACCCGTTGAATTGGAAGGTATTGAAGTTACTATCAAGCTTGCCAATAGAGATACTATTTCACCAATTGGGATTGTTAGAGATGTTGAAGTCTTGTGTGGGAAGGTTAAGTATCCTGCTGATTTTCTTGTTCTTAGTTCCCCACAAGATGACTTTTGTCCCATTATTTTTGGTAGACCCTTCTTGAATACAGTTAATGCTAAGATTGATTGTGAAAAGGATACTGTTACAATTGGCTTAGAGGGTATGTCTCATGAGTCTAATTTTGCTAAGTTTCGTAGACAACCTCGTGAGAGAGAATCACCTAGTAAGGATGAGATTATTGGTCTTGCTTCTATTGCCGTGCCTCCTACTGATCCGTTAGAACAATATTTGCTAGACCATGAAAATGATATGTTTATGAGGGAAAGAAGGGAAATAGATGAAGTGTTCCTTCAACAGGAACCTATTCGGAAACACAACCTACCCGTTGAAATTCTAGGGGATCCCCCTCCACCCAAGGGTGATCCCGTGTTTGAACTCAAACCATTACCTGATAATCTTAAGTATTCTTATCTTGATGAAAAGAAAATATATCCTGTTATTATTAGTGCTAACCTTTCAGAGCAAGAAGAAGAAAGATTATTGAAAACTCTCAAGAAGCACCGGGCTGCTATTGGATATACTCTGGATGATTTCAAGGGCATTAGTCCCATGTTATGCCAACACAAAATTAATTTTGAGGACGATGCCAAACCAATTAGAGATCCTCAACAACGATTGAATCCTAAGATGAAAGAAGTAGTAAGAAAGGAGATACTAAAGCTCCTTGAGGCAGGTATAATTTATCCCGTTGCTGATAGTGATTGGGTAAGCCCTACCATTGTGTTCCTAAAAAGGGAGGTATTACCGTTATTCCTAATGATAAAGATGAATTGATCCGGCAAAGAATTATTACAGGTTATAGGATGGTAATTGATTTCCGTAAATTAAATAAAGCTACTAAGAAAGATCATTACCCTTTACCTTTTATCGATCAGATGCTAGAAAGACTATCCAAACACACACATTTCCGCTTTCTAGATGGCTATTCTGGTTTCTCTCAAATACATGTGTCAGCGAAGGATCAATCAAAAACTACTTTTACTTGCCCTTTCGGTACTTTTGCTTATAGACGTATGCCTTTTGGTTTATGTAATGCACCTGCTACCTTTCAAAGATGTATGATGGCTATATTCTATGACTTCTGTGAAAAGATTTTTGAGGTATTCATGGATGATTTCTCCGTTTATGGATCCTCTTTTGATGATTGCTTGAGCAACCTTGATCGAGTTCTACAGAGATGCGAAGACACTAGTCTCGTCTTGAATTGGGAAAAGTGTCACTTTATGGTTAATGAAGGCATTGTCTTGGGGCATAAGATTTCCGAGAGAGGTATTGAAGTTGATAAAGCCAAAGTTGATGCTATTGAAAAGATGCCATGTCCCAAGGACATAAAACGTATAAGAAGTTTCCTTGGTCATGCCGGTTTTTATAGGAGGTTCATTAAGGACTTCTCTAAAATCTCTAGGCCTCTTACTAATTTATTGCAAAAAGATATTCCTTTTGTCTTTGATCATGATTGTGTAGAAGCATTTGAAATACTTAAGAAAGCTTTGATCACTGCACCTATTTTTCAGCTAGCTGATTGGAATTTACCATTTGAAATTATGTGTGATGCTAGTGATTATGCTGTAGGTGCTGTTCTAGGGCAAAGAGTCGATACGAAATTGAATGTTATCCAGTATGCTAGTAAGACTCTTGATATTGCCCAGAGAAATTATGCTACTACTGAAAAAGAGTTCTTAGCAGTTGTGTTTGCATGTGATAAGTTTAGACCTTGTATTGTTGATTCCAAAGTTACTATTCACACTGATCATGCTTCTATTAAATATCTTATGGAAAAGAAAGATGCTAAGCCTAGACTCATTAGATGGGTTCTCTTGCTCCAAGAATTTGATTTGCATATTATTGATAGAAAGGGAGCTGAGAACCCCATTGCAGACAACTTGTCTAGGTTAGAGAATGTTCTTGATGACTCACTGCCTATTGATGGTAGCTTTCCCGATGAACAATTAGCGGTCATTAATGCTTCTCATACTGCTCCTTGGTATGCTGATTACGCTAATTACATTGTTGCTAAATTTATACCACCTTGTTTCACATACCAGCAAAAGAAAAAGTTCTTTTATGATTTAAGACATTACTTCTGGGATGACCCACACCTTTATAAAGAAGGAGTAGATGGTGTTATTAGACGTTGTGTACCTAAGCATGAACAGGAATAGATCCTACGCAAGTGTCACTCTAAATCATACGGAGGACACCACGCTAGAGATAGAACTGCACATAAGGTATTGCAATCTGGTTTTTATTGGCCTACTCTCTTCAAAGATGCTCGTAAGTTTGTCTTATCTTGTGATGAATGTCAAAGAATTAGTAGACGTCAAGAAATGCCTATGAATTATTCTCTTGTTATTGAACCATTTGATGTTTGGGGCTTTGATTATATGGGACCTTTTCCCGCCTCTAATGGTTACACACATATTTTAGTTGCTATTGATTACGTTACTAAGTGGGTAGAAGCTATTCCAACTAGTAGTGTTGATCATAACACTTCTATTAAAATGCTTAAAGAAGTTATTTTACCAACGTTTGGAGTCCCTAGATATATTATGACTGATGGTGGTTCACATTTTATTCATGGTGCTTTCCGTAAGATGCTTGCTAAGTATGATGTTAATCATAGAACCGCATCTCCTTATCACCCGCAGTCTAGTGGTCAAGTAGAGTTGAGCAATAGAGAGCTCAAATTGATTTTGCAAAAGACTGTCAATAGATCTAGAAAGAATTGGTCCAGAAAACTTGATGATGCATTATGGGTGTATAGAACTGCATACAAAAATCCTATGGGTATGTCTCCGTATAAGATGGTTTATGGAAAAGCATGTCACTTACCTCTTGAACTTGAACATAAAGCATATTGGGCTATCAAAGAGCTCAACTATGACTTCAAACTTGCCGGTGAGAAGAGGTTATTCGATATTAGCTCACTTGATGAATGGAGAACCCAAGCCTATGAGAATGCCAAGCTATCAAAAGAAAAAGTCAAACGCTGGCATGATAAAAGGATACAAAAGCGTGAGTTTAACGTAGGTGATTATGTGTTATTATTCAACTCTCGTTTAAGATTTTTTGCAGGAAAACTTCTCTCTAAATGGGAAGGTCCTTACGTTATCGAGGAGTTCTATTGTTCCGGTGCCATAAAAATCAACAACTTAGAAGGCACAAGTCCGAGGGTGGTGAACGGTCAAAGAATTAAACATTACATCTTAGGTAACCCTATCAATGTTGAAACTAATATTACTGAAACCGTAACCCCAGAGGAATACATAAGGGACACTTTCCAGAACGTTCCAGACTCCGAAAAGGAATAGGTATGTGGTACGGCAAGTAAACCGACTCCAAAACTATTCTAATGGCAATTTTTATCTGTTTTGGAATATTTAAGAATTTTAGAAAGAAAGAAGTAGTCCGGGAAGGACACGAGGCCTCCACGAGGGTGGAGGGCACGCCCACCCTTGCTGGGCGCACCCCCTGTCTTGTGGCCACCTCGTGTGTCTCCCGGACTCCATTTTCTTGCACATTAGTATTTTGGTCGGTAAAAATTCATTATATAATCTCCCGAAGGCTTTGACCACCGTATCACGCAAATCTCCTCTGTTTTCGTTTTGAGCTGTTTTTCTGACAGATCTAGAACATCATGACGTCTCCAAGCGCTCCCAAGGACAAGTTTTTCGAGAGGGTTATCAACCCCTATCGCGTGGAGGTGCTGCAACACCCTCAAATCATTGAGATGCGTGAGGGGGTGCTGCACATCCGCGATGTGGAGGGACCAAGGCATACCGGAAGCGTGGAGACAAAGCTCGAAGCCATGGAGCAACAAGTTTTCAAGTGCCAAGGGATGGTGGAGCGTGGACTCAATGCCAACCAGATGATGATCACGGAGTTCAACAACAACCACAAGCTAGATGCCAAGGTCATTGGGGAGACCATCTTCAAGCTTCAAGAGAAAATCGAGCACCTCCAAGCCCAGATCTATGACTTGCAAAACCAAAACTATGAGTATGAATATAGATTCAAGAGGATGAGTTTGGCTGCAGATTTAAGGATCCCGGAGACTCGATCGTCCTTCTATGATGGTGAGCCTATGCCTTGGAAGATGGACGACAAGCCTACATCATCAAAAACTCCTACTTCACCACCTCCGAGGACATAATCACATGGGTATGGGCACTCCCCTTGGCAACTGCCAAGCTTGGGGGAGGTGCCCCAGTATCATATCACCATCACACTCCTATCTTTACCGTTTTATTTAGTTTGATCCTTTTAGTTGTATCTTGATCTAGTAGATTGAAGTTTCGGTATCAATTAGTTTTGAGTTTTGCTTTGTGATCTCTTTATGTAATCGAGTCCGTGAGCTATCTATAATAAAGATTAGTGTTGAGTCAAGGGCTTTGCTTTTGCTATGATCTTGAGAAAGTAGAAAGAATAAAAAGAATAAAAGAGTTCATATTGATCTTATGGATAGTAATGACTTCACACGTAGAAAGTATGAGGCATAAAAGTTGTTGAGAGTTGACAAACGTAGTTTTGGTCATCGTTGAAATTAATAGGAAGTAATAAGGAAAGAGAGGTTTCACATACAAATATACTATCTTGGACATCTTTTATGATTGTGAAGCACTCATTAAGTATGACATGCTAAAAGAGTTGATGTTGGACAAGGAAGACAACGTAATGGTTTATGTTCTCTCACATCTCAGTTAAAGTATATTGTCATTGACCTTCCAAACACGTTGAGCTTGCCTTTCCCCCTCATGCTAGCCAAATTCCTTGCACCAAGTAGAGATACTACTTGTGCTTCCAAATATCCTTAAACCCAGTTTTGCCATGAGAGTCCACCATACCTACCTATGGATTGAGTAAGATCCTTCAAGTAAGTTGTCATGTTGCAGGCAATAAAAATTGCTTTCTAAATATGTATGACCTATTAGTGCAGAGAAAATAAGCTTTATACGATCTTGTTGTGGAAGCAATAAAAGCGACGGACTGCATAATAAAGGTCCACATACAAGTGGCAATGTAAAGTGACGTTCTTTTGCATTAAGATTTTATGCATCCAACCCTAAAAGCACATGACAACCTCTTATTCCCTCTGCGAAGGGCCTATCTTTTACTTTATGTTTTTACTTTATGCTTGAGTCAAGGTGATCTTCACCTTTCCCTTTTCATTTTATCCTTTGGCAAGCTCCTCGTGTTTGAAAGATCTTGGCGCCCCCTGTCTCCTGGGCCCCCTGGTAGCCCTCCGGTGCCCATCTTCTGCTATATGTAGGCTTTTACCCTGGAAAAAATCATGGGCAAGCTTACGGGACGAAACTCCGCCGCCACGAGGCGGAACATTGGCGGAACCAATCTAGAGCTCCGGCAGAGCTGTTCTATCGAGGAAACTTCCCTCCGGGAGGGGGAAATCATCACCATCATCATCACCAACGATCCTCTCATCGGGAGGGGTCAATCTCCATCAACATCTTCACCAGCACCATATCCTCTCAAAAACCCTAGTTCATCTCTTGTATCCAATCTTGTATCAAAACCACAAATTGGTACCCGTGGGTTGCTAGTAGTGTTGATTACTCCTTGTAGTTGATGCTAATTGGTTTACTTGGTGGAAGATCATATGTTCAGATCCTTAATGCATATTATTACTCCTTTGATTATGAACATGAATATGCTTTGTGAGTAGTTAGGTTTGTTCCCGAGGACATGGGTGAAGTCTTTCTATTAGTAGTCATGTGAATTTGGTATTCGTTCGATATTTTTATGTGATGTATGTTGTCTTTCCTCTAGTGGTGTTATGTGAGCATCGACTACATGACACTTCACCATTATTTGGGCCTAGGGGAAGGCATTGGGAAGTAATAAGTAGATGATGGGTTGCTAGAGTGACAGAAGCTTAAACCCTAGTTTATGCATTGCTTCGTAAGGGGCTGATTTGGATCCATATGTCTAATGCCGTTGTTAAGTTTACCTTAATACTTCTTTTGTAGTTGCGAATGCTTGCAATAGTGGTTAATCATAATTGGGATGCTTGTCCAAGTAAGGGCAGTACCCAAGCACCGGTCCACCCACATATGAAATTATCAAAGTACCAAACGCGAATCATATGAGCGTGATGAAAACTAGCTTGACGATAATTCCCATGTGTCCTCGGGAGCTCTTTTCTCATTATAAGAAATTGTCCAGGCTTGTCCTTTGCTACAAAAAGGATTGGGCCACCTTGCTGAACTTTATTTACTTTCATTGCTTGTAACCCGTTACAATTTATCTTATCACAAAACTATCTGTTACCTACAATTTCAGTGCTTGCAGAGAAAACCTTACTGAAAACCACTTGTCATTTCCTTCTGCTCCTCGTTGGGTTCGACACTCTTACTTATCGAAAGGACTAGGTAGATCCCCTATACTTGTGGGTCATCAAAAACAAAAAAAAAATTAGTTAGTTTAATTTCCATGCTTGTAGTAGTAATTAAAATGAAAACCCCAAAAGATTTCTCGTTCTTCTTCTTGCTTGTTGGGAGCTTTCCGGTGTAAATAGTTTTATTTTCTTTTCTGTCCTTTGGGGGTCGAGAGTAGAACACCATATTGAAAATGTTTAGTGGCTCTCATATGCATGATTGTTTATTTAACTAGAGCCCATATTACTCTGTCTTCTCTCTTGAGTTGAATGCTTGCAGATTCCAGCTTAGTCCATTGTACGTGCACTATTGTTATTATCCACATCGTTCGGTCATGCAAGTGAAAGGCAATAATGATGATATATGATGGACCGATTGAGATGAGAGAAGCTGGTATGAACTCGACCTCTTTTGTTTTTGTAAATATGATGAGTTCATCGTTCCTGATTCAGCTTATTATGAAGTAAACATATTTGCAATGACCATTAGAGATTATAGTTGCTTGTGCCATGCTTGATTAGCTATGAGTTATAATGGTTTACCTTGCGGGCCAACATGCTATTAAAATGATTGTGATGTGGTATGATGGGATGGTATCCTGCTTTGAATGAATTGAGTGACTTGACTTGGCACATGTTCACGCATGTAGTTGAAACAAATCAACATAGCCTTCATGATATTTATGTTCATGGTAGATTATATCCTACTCATGCTTGTACTCAGTATGAATTAATTTTAATGCATGTTCATGACTGTTGTCGCTCTCTCAGTTGGTCGCTTCCCAGTCTTTTGTTAGCCTTCACCTGTACTAAGCGGGAATACTGCTTGTGCATCCAAACTCCATAAACCCCAAAGTTATTCCATATGAGTCCACCATACCTTCCTATATGCGGTATCTACCTGCCGTTCCAAGTAAATTTGTATGTGCCAAACTCCAAACCTTCAAATGAAATTCTGTTTTGTATGCTCGAGCAGCTCATGTTTCAACTAGGGCTGCCTGTATCTTCCATGCTAGGTGGGTTATTCTCAAGAGGAGTGGACTCCGCTCCTCATTCATGAGAAAGGGCCGGTAACCGGGATGCCCAGTCCCATGATCCAAAAAGATCAAAGCAAATAAATATAATTAAAAAAACTCCCCCAGGGTTGTCGTTAGTTGGAGGCACTCGTTGTTTCGGGCAAGCCATGGGTTGATGCTTGTTGGTGGTGGGGGTGTATAAACTTTTACCATTCTGTTTGGGAACCGCCTATAATGCATGTAGTATGGAAGATATAGCCATCTCATAGTTGTTGCGTTGACAGTGAAAGTATGCCGCTCAAAATGTTATTCATCTCTATTTTAAAAATTGAGCTCTGGCACCTCTACAAATCCCTGCTTCCCTCTGTGAAGGGCCTATCTATTTACTTTTATGTTGAGTCATCATCCCTCTAATTAAAAAGCACCCGCTGGAGAGCACACTGTCATTTGCATTCATTATTATTGGTTTATATTGGGTATGACTTGACTGGATCTCTTTTACCATGAATTACAATGTTTAGTCAGTCCTTGATCTTTAAAGGTGCTCTGCATTTATGTTTTGCGGTCTCAGAAAGGGCTAGCGAGATACCATTTTGTTATATCATATTATGATTGTTTTGAGAAAGTGTTGTCATCTGAGTTTTATTATTATGGTTCGCTAGCTGATTATGCCATTGATATGAGTAATTGTGAGACCTAAGTGTTATTGTGAGTATGGTTAGTTCATAATACTTGCTGAAAACCTGAATGCCGGCTTTACATGTTTACAACAACAAGAGCAAACAGAGTTTGTAAAAGTTTTTCTTTATCACTTTCAGTTTATCAACTGAATTGCTTGAGGACAAGCAAAGGTTTAAGCTTGGGGGAGTTGATACGTCTCCAACGTATCTACTTTTCCAAACACTTTTGCCCTTGTTTTGGACTCTAACTTGCATGATTTGAATGAAACTAACCCGGACTGACGCTGTTTTCAGCAGAACTGCCATGGTGTTGTTTATTGTGCAAAAAACAAAAGTTCTCGGAATGACCTGAAAATCCACGGAGATAAGTTTTGGAAAATATAAAAAGATACTGGCGAAAGAATCAAGGCCAGGGGGCCCACACCCTGTCCACGAGGGTGGGGGCGCGTCCTCCCCCCTGGGCGCCCCCCTGTCTCGTGGGCCCCTGACCCTCCACCGACATCAACTCCAACTCCATATATTCCGTTTGGCGGAGAAAAAAATCAGAGAGAAAGTTTCATCATGTTTTACGATACGGAGCCGCCGCCAAGCCCTATTCTCTCTCGGGAGGGCTGATATGGAGTCTGTCCGGGGCTACGGAGAGGGGGATTCGTCGCCGTCGTCATCATCAACCATCCTCCATCACCAATTTCATGATGCTCACCGCCGTGCGTGAGTAATTCCATCGTAGGCTTGCTGGACGGTGATGGGTTGGATGAGATTTACCATGTAATCAAGTTAGCACTACAAAAAATACACTTCTGTGATGATACTTGTTTGTCACAGTAGGTCGCGTTTTTCGTCATGCATGTACATCCATGACGATTTTATGATAGAATCAAGATAGTCATACCTATGCTGTCGTAGAAGTGTTCCATGACATTACCAAAATTATCATCACGGAAGTGTCCACTTCCATGACAATAAATCGCGCGTCACAGAAGTGCTTTCGTCAAGGGTGACCGACACGTGGCATCCACCATAACGGAACGCCGTTAAGCTATCAGGTCCGGTTTTGGATCCGATAACCCGTTAACAGCCCGGACCAATGGGGATTTTCCACGTGTAAAATCATCATTGGCCGCAGGAAACACGTGTTGCCTCACCGTTGGGACAGATGTCATCCACTCATTGGACAGGAGGTGCCTATGATAGGTCGACATGTGGCACGACCCAACAGTGGCCCATTCCGGTGAAAAAGGCCGGCCTAGTAAAAGTTAGCAGGCCGGCCCATATAAGGCCTACTTGTGTCAGGTCCATTTAAGCCCATGACCCATACGAGATGTGCCAATTCAGCCCGTCAATGGCCCGTTAAAGATTTGACACCATTGCAGCCCATCGTCAGTTCGAGACCATTAAAAGCCTGCTATATATTTGGTGTCAATATCGGCCTGATGAGATTTTGGCCTGTTAATGACCCATTTAATGGATGGGCCAATTTTTAGGATGTACATCTTTTGGCCTTTTAGCGACCCATTTAAATGTTGGGCTAATTTCCCCCCGGTGTGTCTTTCATCCTGTTGACGGCCCATAAATCTGATGGGCCATTTGTAGTCGGACCTGAGTTTCGGCCTTTTAGCGGCCCATTTAAGTGTTGGGCCAATTTCTGGCCCGGTGTCACTTTGGGCCTGTTGACTGCCCATAAATCAGTTGGGCCATTTGTAGTCGGACCTGAGTTTTGTCCTTTTAGCGACCCATTTAAGTGTTGGGCCAATTCCCGGCCCTGTGTGCCTTTCGGCCTGTTAACGGACCATAAATGAGTTGGGCCATTTGTAGTCGGACCTTAGTTTTGGCCTTTTAACGGCCCATGCCCTTCATGGTCCAATACCAGCCCGGTTTCTCTTTCGACCTGCTAAAGGCCCACAACTCAGTTGGGCCATTTACAATACAACCTGACTTTCGGCCTCTTAGCGGCCCATGCTCTTCATGGTCCAGTACAAGCCCGCTGTCTCTTTCGGCCTGCTAAAGGCCTACAGTATAGTTGGGCCATATGTAGCCCAAACTTAGTAACGGCCTGTCAACGGCCCGTGAAATAAATTGGGGCCACCTGTTGCATGCTTCGATGTCAGCTTGTTAACGGCCCGGGAGGTAAGAGGGCCGACCATTAACTTTCGGCCTAGTAATGACCATTAACTTAATGGGCCCACTAAAGTTCGTACATGTCTTTAGGCCAAATTAGATAATTTGAGCCCATTACGACGAGCAATTATGCTCAGGACCAAAACCGATCAAGCAAAGGTACGGCATACAGGGAATAACGTTGCACATCCAGCATATATTACAGGAAATTACATCCACTGGGAAATCAAAGATTGATGCCAGTGCAAATAAATGAGCAGAACCTAACCATCTACAACATCACAATCTGCAACCTCAGCACAGATGACGCCCATAAGCATGTGGGCAAGTTCTTGCTGCTTTGCTACACTTTCTCTGAAAACATTGATCAGTTGTTGTGTCGCATGACTCTGCACCTCTGATTCATCCACCATTTCCATCATTGTTTTAGCCATTAATTTGTTCACAAACATACATTTATTTCGTTGCATTTGAGACAGAGGATACTGAACAGATTCAGATGGCGATTTTGGCAGGCTTGTATTATTGATAGTGGAGAGTGTCTCGACCACTGCATCATAACATAAATTAGGACGGGAACCAAACAGATTAATCATGAGTTATTGCCATATTACCTGGCCTAGATTTACTGGAAAGAAACAATGGGGTTGCCTTGCTGTTTTCAGAGTTTGTCTTCTTATCTTCAGCAGCCTGCACAAAATTAACACACTAGCATTGCTATCATTGGCCAAGTCAGATAATAGGAAAGCAACATTGACACAACGAACATTTGGGCAACTAGCCTACACCAAATTAACACAATATGGCACATCTATCATCAGCCAGGCAAGGTAATACGAAAGCAACATTGACACAATGAATGAATGGGCAACCAGAGAAGCACTACAATTCAGTAATGTGCGTGATATGAGATAGTACATTCATGCAGCTCAGTATGCAAAACTACCAGGCAGGTTTCCTTACAAAAATCAACAATGGCGCCTTTAACATTTTGTTACAACTAATTTTAGATCAGATAAAGGTTAGATTCACGCCGATTAACAAAATACATGCTGATGTAAAAATATAGTGATATACAATAGGTACTTACATCAGCATTGGAGCACAGAGAATTCCCGCAAGATATTTTCCTCGAATACGATCCCAATGGAGGAAGTCTTCTATCGTTTAACCTTATTTTCTAAAAGAGAGATGGGTAAGAAACATGTAGAAAATATGATCAGAATGCTATAGAATTTGATGATGCAAGGATACGCACACGCTTCTTAGAATGGAGTTGACATTCTTTTGCTGGACATGAGCGGACTAGTTCTTTCGCCACTGGAATCTGCTTATTATCAGTGGGAGTTGGGTTTCTCTGTGCTGGAGCAGTATCTATGAAAAATGGAGTTGGTTTATTATCTCCTGGCATTTGGATCTTTTGCAAAGACCTGGTTTGTAACCCTTCAGATTCTAACATAGCCGTCTTCCCCTTGCATGCCTTATATAGAAGAATGGTGATTCAGTTATAAAACATGCTACAACAGAGATGGAATAGGTACTGAAGAATAGAAAGGCATGACATATTCACATATATTCCCTCCATCCAGAAATAAATGGATGGGTCTAGGTGCATTTCAGTTCTAGATACATCCAGTTTTATCCATTTCCGCGACATGAAATCCGGACGGAGGGAGTATGATGTAAGAGCTAGGGATACGATAGGACAACACAATAAAAAAACACTAAAAAAATCCACTGCAGAACCAAAGTATTCAAACCCACTCATATGAGATAGTACACTCATGTAGCTCAGGATGCAAAACTACAGACAGTTTTCCTTACAAAAATCAACATTGTGGCCATTAATCATACATTTTGCTACAACTAAATTTAGATCAGATAAAGGTTGGATTCACGCTGATTAAAAAAATACATGCTGATGTAAAAATATAGTGATATACAATAGGTACTTACATCTACATTGGAGCATAGAGAATTCTTGCAAGAATCTTTCCTCATAAACGATACCATTGTAGAAATTCTTCTATCTGTTAAGGTTATTTTCTAAAAGAGAGATGGGTAAGAAACATGTAGAAAATATGATCAACATGCTATAAAATTTCATGATGCAAGGATACACACACACTTCTTAGAATGGAGTTGATATATTTTTGCTGGACTGGAGCGGACTAGTTCTTTGGCCACTGGAATCTGCTTATTATCAGTAGGAGTTGGGTTTCTCTGTGCTGGAGCAGTATCTATAAAAACTGGAGTTGGTTTATTATCTCCTGGCATTTGGATCTTTTGCAAAGGCCTTGTTTGTAACTCTTCAGATTCTAACATAGTCATCTTCCCCTTGCATGCCTTGTATAGAAGAATGGTGCTTTAATTATAAAACATGCGACAGCAGAGAGATGTAATAGGTACTGAAGAATAGAAAGGCATGACATATTGACATGTATTCCCTCCATCCGGAAAAAAATGGATGTGTCTAGGCGTATTTCAGTTCTAGATACATCCTTTTTATCCATTTCGGCAACATGTAATCCGGACGGAGGGAGTATGGTGTAAGAGCTAGGGATACGATAGAACAACACGGCAAAAAAACACTAGTTGAATGTAAAACTATATGCTAGCGGAATACGTACAGAAATAACTAAGGCAACATACACGTGTATGATTGGGAAAATAAGATGGCATTGCAACAGAGCACTAGAACAACACTTCAATGTAAAAAAACATGGTATGGTAGATAGATGAAGTACATACTCATGAATAACAATGCATAAGATATTCAGAAGCATGATGTCCAAATTAAGCAGATGGCATTGCGATAGAGTAGAATGACAGTACTTGAATTTGAAAACATGTTATCATTAATGGAATAGGTACTGAAAAACAGGAAGGCATGACATATTTACATGCATGATCAGCATGCTAAGCACATGGCATTGAAATAGAGTAGATATACTCCAGGACATTATATGCATGTTGTACGCATATCACAGGCCGAGTTAGAGCAAGGACCTTGTGGGGTGAAGAGGATTCATCATCCTTCTGCAAGTCTTCTGAAGAACTGCCTTTACATGTTCCATCATATTGGGTATCATTGACATCAAGTTTATTGGCCTTTACATTGCTCTGTGAGGTTCTTGTGGATATATCAGTGTGTGCAATTATATCTGACATGCATGGAAGACAACTAATAGTTAGATTTATGTAATGAGTGCCTATAGGAGACGACAGAAATAGTAGGACTGGGGTTAACTGGCAGCAACAGGTCTCATAAACTAAAGGGAGAACACAGATGAAAGCTACAGAATATGTATCGTTTGTACTCGAGATTAACTAGATGGCACACAAAAGTATTAAAGAACAACATAGGTAATACTAGAAGTGGTACAATACTATAATCACCAGCCTGTGGGATAGCATTGGCTGATGGATGATAACTATGGAACAACGTTACCAAAAGAACAAGTATCTTAGCTGAACTATGGAACAACGTTAACTCCTGAATAAGACCTGTAAGAGATCAGCATGAATATACAGTGAAATGTGATGATCTATTTTCCATGCTTAGATGAATAACAAAGCCATAAATGTTGCACACAGGTAAGATGAGGGTACAACCTATCTGGCTGCCATCCATAGGAGTGAGCATCATGTGCTGACTTGTCGATGGCCCTGCAGTTGTTGTGGCTGTCCATGTCGAGCATGCACATTCGATGCAGGGAACTGTTGAGTGGGGACTATAGCTCCCTTCTGGTGTATGCTTCCCTTGTTGGAGCAGCTGCGGTGAGTCAAAAGACGGTGTGTCTGAAGATGCAGATAACACATAATGTTAAGAACGACATATCTCTTTGATCTGAAGAAATACACTAAGAGATCAACAACAAGGTATGAGAGTGGTCACACGTCTGTTGACTGAAGACTAAATTGGGGTCACACGATTTTATTTTATTTTGGTACTGTCCGATCTAGGCCGGATGGCTTGATGGCCGTCTTGTGCCTCCTGGCTGACACTGTTCGGAATCTTCCCTGAAGAGCCAGCGACCAACGGCAGAGCAACCTGCCTCCGCCGTCCATGGCCCCGGCCAAAACCCCGCTCCCCGCCCCACTGCATTACCGTGGTTGCGCCGCCCCCGGGCCAATCCACAAAGACTCCCCGTCATCTAGATTCGGCGGCGGCAATACCTTCAACCCATGCAACTCTAAAAGATAGCCATCTAAGCACTGCTTCCGCGGAGAACTTGCGGCCCCGCACCCTTACGTTAGACACCAACCAACCGGCAGCCTAGGAGCTCCGCCGCCTCGAGGGGTGCTGCTTCCCATTGGGAATCAATTGGCCCATAATAAAAATTCAGACAACTGACGCCTAAATAAAGTGATTTGAGATGAGAGTGTGACCTATCTGGCGGCATGGTGAAGTAGGCAGGTCCAGCTGCCGAGTCGGTGATGCCGGTGCGGTTGCGGTGGCGACCGGCATCAAGGAAAGAGCGATGTCGTGACGGTCGACGACTACGGGGAAGCAGCGCCAGGACTCTGGACGGATCCGAAGTTGGAGCCGCTCCGGCGCCGTGAACACGGCGGGGGTGAATCGGTTCTGGTACGGTTCACGCGGCCGTCGTCGAGGCAGCACCAGCAGCACGGAGTAAGAGGCACACGGCCCAGTGCACGACGGCAAATGGATAGCGTCTCCGGTATTAGGGAGGAGGGTGGCTGTGAAATTGGTGCGGTGGGGGGCGCCATGGAGGTGGGGCTGAGGTTTCGCGGCTCGGGAGAAGGGAGCTTCCCGGGGAGAAGGTGATTTGGTGCCCACGAGGTATGAATGGGGGCGGGCGGCGAGGGGGGGTGGGAATTGGGAGGGGCGTGGAACCATGTCTTACGGACGCATTTGTCTGAAATGTGAGGGGGAGTTACAATTCTACCCTTGGCTATAGGCTTCTCGGCTTGGGTCTGTGTACTGAGGGTCGGGGATAGTAGAGTAACTTTGCTTCTCCCAAATAGTGGGCGGGAGCGATTTTGGGCGAGGAGGGCGTGTTTTGAACTATAGTGGGCGCAAGCGATTTCGGGTGAGTAGAGCGTGTTTTGAAATAGTGGGCGCGAGCTATTTTGGGCGAGGAGAGTGTGTTTTGCCGACCATGGTTTATGAATTATTCGGCACATGTCATTTCGGCCGAGGAGAAGGCACGCTTGGATGAATTTACGAACCTACCCTTGATGTACAATGGGCCAATTGATGCGTGTCCCAAATAGGACGGTAATTTCGCGTCTCCCATTTATTTGCTCGGGCGAATTCCACCGAGCAGAGAGGATGTTTAACGGTTCGTTCAAATTTTGGGAGAATGAGCATCCACGTCTACCTTACCAAGTCGATTCGAATCAAATTTTGAAATATTAGCTTGCCACTTCTTTTTTAGATGGAGAGATGATGCTCGGGAGTAATGTGTTTTTACATGCTCGTTGCTAGCGATTTACTATATGACAAATAGTTGACCCACTCAAAAACGCGAATCAAACCCAAAATGAAATATCTCGATTCAATGAAATAGCTCGTTCAGTAGGTCAAAATAGTGAACTAAATCCAAAATTGAACACCTCAATCGAGTAGCATGTTGTACAGTATTATAGTACTCCATGAACATGTTGAAATCAAATTAATGAACTTGTTTGATATACGCATATATCCGTTCATTTGCGGATTGCATACAACATGTTCTCCAATTTAAATATTTGAATGCAAGTTTATATCGGAACATGGTTTATATCAGTCTTTGATGCATAAAACGCGACCTCCCCCTCTCCCGGACTCCTGTTCTCTCTCTCTCTCTCTCTCTCTCTCTCTCTCCGACAATCTTCAATTCTGTCGCACGCATCCGACACAAAAACCTTGATGGTCCCTCTCCCTTTCTCTCCATCTCTCTCTCTCTGTGTGTGTGTGTGGGGGGGTCTTTCTAGTTCGCATGCATATATACACCATCTACAGGTCTCTCTCGCACACTATGTATGATACTCTAGCTAGTACAAGCTAGATATCTTGGGTGCACTCATCGTAAGCACACAAATTCCTCGACTCTTTGCCCGTAACTCTCTCATGCACCACTATGTCGTCTCGGAGCTCTTTCCCCCCTCTCTCAAACTCTGCATCCACCTGGGTCACACATACACATGCATATGTCACTCGCTCTCTATAGTCCCATCTAAAACTCTATCTCTCTCCCTCGTTCTCTCTCCATCTCACACGCACACACACACAATCTCATGCCCAACTAGCCAAGTATGATGGTCTCTCACTCAATTGTAGGCACACACAGTCCCCCCTATATGTATATGACTAGCTAATGTTAGTCTCCATCACAAACATGTGCATGGTCTATCTCGATTTCTCTCGGGGCATCTTTCTATCGCGCACGCACTCCCTCGATCTCCCACCCATATAGTCCCCTCACGATCTCGAGGGGATCTCTCTATCACAAACACACCCTCTCTCCCTCCCCATGCGTCCATGCCATCCATGTGTCCCTCCCGACCTTTGTTCCTTGTTAGCCAGACCTCTATTGGACATGTGCTACAGGGGTGTCTCTCTCCGTTGCAAACAATCACACACTAGCTATCTTCATGTATCTCCTCGCCTCGCTTTTCCATCTCGGAGATGCATGCGTGATATGTTCGCATTAGAAACGAAAAAACACACACTCTCTCTAATTTATCGTTTGTTGTCACTTTCTCTTTCACACACATACTCTTTTTGCACACTTACTCATTCTCCTTCACACGCACTTGATCTGTCTCGACTGAGGCACTCTCCTCGGTCCATAGCATATAGATTTATTGAAAAGTCAAACATCACAAAGTTTGGCCATGTATGTGGAGAAAAAGAATTACATCTAGTACGGCAAACATATACCATTAGATTCACCATGAGATGTAGTTTTATATGATGTATCTTTGGTATTGTAGATATAAATAACATTTGCGTAAACCTGATCAAAGTTTCCAAAGTTTGACCTCTAAAAAGTTTACATGCACTGCATTATCGAGCAGATGGAATATCTCTTTCCCCCTCCCCAGCTATCTGACGCACCACTCAGCCTTATCGGGGCTCCTCAATCTCTCTCAAACTTTATTGGTCAGTTTGGTTCGTGAGCTGACCCTCATGCCTTGATGGCCGGTACTGCCTGGTGTGAATGTGAGATGTAAAATATTTCTGCCTGGCCAGGCTTGTGTGGTGCTGAAGCATTTGGTTCATGCCTGGGCCAGGCAAAGCATCAACATCCCATCAATCAATCCATGCATCAATTATCTAATGCTAATATCCATCCATGTTGCTGTTAGCCTCGTGGCCGCACGACCAGGCATGGCCAGGCGTTCGAAATCGGTCGCCTGGGCCAGGCTACTTGCAGTGTCTGGAGTTCAGCCAGGCTAATTAAAGTGCAAGGGAACCCATGCCAGGTGGGCTTTCTTTTTCACAGGGTAGCAACCAAACAAGCGTGCATGAAATCCAGCCACAACCCCAGGCCAGGCAAAAGATGCTCAGGACGCAAGCCAAACTGGCCTTATATCTACCTGGTTCACACATACACATGTCTCACTCGCGCTATACATATAGACCCATCCAACACTCTCCTCCCTTGTTCTCTCTCCATGTGACACGCACCCCCCTAAGTACCATAATCCCTCACTCCATCATAGGCGCAAGCACTCCCCCCTCCTAAGTATGAATATCTCTTACTAGCCATCAGGAACACACGTATTGTCTCCTTCCATCCATACGTCTATCTCGATATCTCTCGGGGCATCTTCTATCGCGCACACACCTTGTCACTCGATCTCCCACCCATGTAGTCCCATCACGATCTCCAGGGGATCTCTCTATGACAAACATACACTCTCTCCTCCCCATGTCTGCATTTTCTCCGTACTTCTCTCTCGACCTCTCTCCCTTGTTTGTCAGACCCCTCTTGGCCACGTGCTAGGGGTCTTGCTCTCTCGGTTCCAAACAACCACACACTATCTCCTCGCCTTGCCTCCGTTATCGAAGATGCATGTGTGATATGTTTGCATAAGACACACACACTTTTTCTCTACTTTTATTGTGTGTTGTCCATGTCTCTTTTACACACGCACACACACTTTGTTTCTCTCTCTCTCTCTCTCTCTCTCTCTCTCTAGTTAGGGACTCTGTCACATCCATAAGCATATGGATGTTTTGAAAAGTCAAACCTCAGAAAAGTTTTACCAGGTATATGTGGAGAAAAACATTTACATCTGGAACGATCATTAGATTCATCACAACATGTACTTACTTCATACTATCATTTATCTTTGGTATTGTAGATATAAGTAATTTCTTTATAAACTTGGTCAAAGTTTCAAAAGTTTGACTTAAAAAAAATGTTGGAACTACATTATCAAACGGAGGGAGTAGCTCTCTCTCTCTGCTATCTCTCACGGGCCTCCCCTCTCACTCGAACTCTCTATACCGACGGATTATACGCTCACTGTGTCAGCGTATAGCTCCGTATATTGTTTAGTTGACCGGTCAACCAATCCACATGCTGCCTTGTCAGCTCGTGTTCTGTATCTTCGTGTGCTGGCCCATGTGGCAGTGGGTGAAAATAAGTAAACTAGAGGCCCATCTGACACGTGGTGAAGTAAACAAAGTTGAAACCACTCGGGGTATCACCCCGCACGCTAGTAAATTGAGGGCACATTGAGGACAAACTTCTTGCGCGTGAAGGATGCACTCGCGCAGAATTCACCATTGCGCGGCGGCATGCATAGAAGGACGCACTCGCGCACACCCAACACACAACACACACCAGCACACGTGTACGCCGGCGTCACCGCCGGTTGATATGGACAGCGAGGCAACCAACAAGCAGAGGCGGCTCGAGCCAAAACCACATCCGGTGAGCCTGGACTTCATCAGCAGCCTCCCCGACGACATGCTGCTCGTCATCATCGGCCTCCTCCCCACCAAAACTGCCATTCGAACCGCCCTGCTCTCCCGGCGGTGGCGCCCCCTCTAGCGCTGCGTCCCCCTCAACCTCACCGTCGATAGTTGCCTCTGCGATGGGGATTGCAAATGCATGGCCGCAGTCTTCAAGATCCTTTCATTGCACCCTGGGCCAGCCAGACGCCTTGACATCCGCATGTTCAGTACCAACTGCAAGGTCCAACCCAAGTTCGACGAGTGGTTCTTATCCCCCGCCCTAGATCAGCTCGAGGAGCTCAGCTTTGAAGCTAGACGATGTCGCTCTCTTCCGCTGTCCGCGCTCCGCCTCACACCAACGCTGCGCCACGCCAGCCTCAGCTCCTGCTATCTTCCCCAGATTAATGCCGCACCCGCCCTTATTCTCCCTCAACTCAAGCATCTCGACCTCTTCAACATTGTCATCTCAAAGAAGGCTATCGAGCACCTGCTCTGCAGCCGTACTGCGCTCGAGTACCTTCGTCTTGAGCAGATCCACGGGTTCATTAGCCTCCACATCGCCTCGACAAATCTCCGATGGATTTATGTGTCTTGCTGGCCCCGCAATAAGACATCAATTGGGAAGATTTCACTCCAGCTGTTCCACGTTATGGTCATTGAGAATGCGCCTTTCCTTGAGAGATTGCTTGTATCGGATCTAGAAGGTCCAACAAAAATAAGGGTCATTGACGCGCCGAAATTGACAGCGTTGGTGTACTCGTCTGCCAAATTCTATGAACTCTTTATTGGATCCATAATCGTTCAGGTATAACACTCATCTTCTTCTCCGTCTTCTTGAAATTCACATTTTTAAATTTCTTCTTGATGTATTTACGACCGTCTTCCAGAAAATGATTCCCACAAGCTTGACCCAGTCCATGCGCACAGTGAAGATCTTAGCACTAAAATCTATCGGCCCCAATCTGGATCAAGTTGTTGGATTCCTTACATGCTTTCTGTGCACGGAGAAGCTACTCATCGAGGTGAAACTTATTTCCTATAAGTAAACGGTAATCACAATGTAGCTCAATTTTTTCATAATTTTTCCAAATTACGATGACAAGTGTCGTGTTCAAAACTGCATCTACGCACTGCACCCAAGAAATGTTTTTAGTACCTTTTCTCACGTGATCACCTGCATCATTTTTATGTTGTACTACTATAGTAGCCTAGGCTAGTCATAGTGGAAAGTAACTTAGACTACTCCAGTAACTCTATGGTTACCCTAAGAGCAAGTACTACCTCCGTTGTGGTTTACTCTTCCAATTTTGTAGTATCAAAATTTACCATAGATTCAACTGACAAAATGTTAATGCATGTCACTAAGAACTTTATCGTTGGATTCGTATTTGACCATAATTTCAAATGGTGTAATTTTTAGTGACATGCATTGGCATTTTCTTAGGTAAATCTATGGTCAAAATTTTATACTAAATACGAGGTAGTATTCCCTCCGTCCCAAAATTCTTTTCTTACATTTGTTTAGATACAGATGTATCTAACACTAAAATGTAACTAGATACATCCGTATTTAGACAAATTTAAGACAAGAATTTTGGGACGGAGGGAGTACATAAGTGGGCTATGTAGGCCAAAATATGTGCCAAATTCACTTGTGATGCATTTGGCATCGATGCCCCTCCATTGCTCACCTGGTGCCCCAATCTGGATCACCTACTTTGCTCCGGTGCCAAATTAACTCACGCAATGAAAAAAAACTGCGTGGGAGAGAAAGAGGACCAAGGCAATAAAAAACACTTGTTTGGGAGAGTGAGAGGCTGGTGTAGTTGGTTTGATTGATTTATTTATACATGTGGGTCTGTGTCCACAGCGGTGCCAACTCTCTCACATCGCGAGAGTGGTGCCAAAATCTTTTGATTTGACATCGATGCGTATTATGTGGCATACTTTTGCGAAATATGGTATCGGCCACATAGTGGAAGGCAACAAATGCCCAAGCTCTTCACGTGCTCCTAGTTAAATGAGAGGAAACAGAAAGAGAGAGAGAGAGAGAGAGAGAGAGAGAGAGAGAGAGAGAAATAATATCACTAGCCAGCCAACCCTATCGTATGAGTGAATGATATTGGTACCTCTTGATGACATGGCAATCTTATGCAGCCAGCTGCTCTAATATGTTCTCTTCTTTTGCAGATAAAAAAAGACCCGAAAGTGAAAAATGTGCTGCACTATAACAATCTCATCGAATGCCTTGATCTCCATCTTACAGAAATTGATTTGATCGACTACCGAGGCAACACATATGAGATTAAATTGGCCAGGTTCTTTGTTCTGGAGGCAAGTGTGCTCAAGGTAATGAGGTTTGGCGTTCTCTGGCGCAAAAATGAATGGCGTGCTGATCACCGCAAGCGTCTAATCCTAAATGACAAAGTCTCCGCAGAAGCTGAATTTGTTTTTGAAACATCAAGTGGCCAGAGACTCGAAAACTTATTTGCCCATTAGTGACTTGTCAGGGCGGTGGATTTTAGTTTGTACGATAATGCTGCATCCACCTAAAGTAACGAAAGTTCTTACGTAAACTTCCTAGTAATTCCCTCTTCATAGGTGCAACATTACTCCTAACATTTGTAATATCAGTTTGAAACTTGTAATATTGCCGTGTCCTATTCCTGCGTTTTCAAAATCCTGCGAATCAAACAGGTCCTGAGTTGGTGATGATGTTGTGCCTCCCATCTTTCACCAATAGCCATCGGATCTAGATCTGAAGCATACAAACCAAGCTTCTCCATTTTTGCAAAAAGATGCCCGCACTTGTTCCCTATTTACAAACAACTCCTTGTCTCTCACAATCAACCTTATCTCCTCCCCACCACATCTAGAAGGCCGTGGAAAAATCTGGCGCGATGGCCGCTGCCGGCGCCGTCCACCCCCAAACTTGGTGTTCCGTGCAATGCACGGGCATCTACACACGGGAAATTATGTCGAACATGGCTAGTTGTAAGCAGGCTAGCTCTACAGCCATGATGATAGTGACTGCAGACGGTGAGGCTGACTATGGTATGTCGAACACGGCGCCTATACTCAGGTGTCATCTCCGGCGCAGGGTCTTGTCACTTCATTGTGAGGAGCAGCACGTAATAATTTGACCAACGGGTAGTACAGTGCTAGTACTCCTACTACTAGTACTAGTAGCACCACCGTCTGGATTTAGTAGTACTACCACGTCCATGTGGATTTTAGTATTTGACTAGCAATATGTAGTAATGCATGTCACAAAAAATGTACTACTCCCTCTGTAAATAAATACATGGTGTTTTATTCCTATCGGCGAGAGAACTTAATGTTTTTTTGCTAACTAGAGTACTAATAGGATTACATGCAATGAACTAAACACTGCATGTCATGTTTGGTAGTCTCAAGTCATTGAAAGCATGCACGGCCCACATCTCTCATTGGTTGATATGTCATGAAATAAGAAACAAGGAGGGAGTTAATGCACCCTGCCTAAGTGTTTTGGCATTATTTGGTTTTCGTAAGGTGACTTACACAACATTTTTGTTTACATGCATTAACATTTTATTAGTT
Source organism: Triticum dicoccoides (assembly GCF_002162155.2). NCBI lineage: Eukaryota > Viridiplantae > Streptophyta > Magnoliopsida > Poales > Poaceae > Triticum > Triticum dicoccoides. The sequence goes on along the minus strand of NC_041387.1, from coordinate 149,569,040 downwards.
AAATGAAAGGTCAAAACTTGGTGCAAAATGCAAAGGGGACCAATAAACCAGTAAACATCAAACTTCTCTCGTTTGGCCCCAACTAGAGGTCTGGTGAGATGACTATACTACACCAACACGGAGGGGGACATAGCTTCATTGACTTATGACAACTGCCTTTGGGTGAATGACACATGGGCCCAGGGGGTGGCTGGCCCACCTATCATACAGCCAAAGGCAGGTGCAGTAGAGGGCCAAGGTGTAGTACGAAATCCTATGCACCTACGCACGCTAACCAAGGGCAAGAGTGATCACTCGAATCGCAAGATCAGTTAACTAGAAGCTAAGCTAGACCCATGGAGGCGATGAGCGCGAGCATCAGCCGGCTGTGCCAGATGGTCCACGATGCCGGCCTGCGGCCCGGCACTGAGGAACGTCTCTCGGTAGTATTGCTTGAGGCCGCCAGGGTGAGGGGCCGCTTGGACGACAGCTTCGTCTCCTTGTTCGACGAGGTCCTCGTAGGTTTCCTCGACAAGTTCACCGTCGTCAAGAAGCTCACGGACGACTTTGACGTAAGCCTCCAGCCGATGCACCTAGGCTCTGTGATGCCCGCCACCCTCAACGGCCACTATGGTGACAACCTCTTCGACGCACTGGTGGCCCTACGACTGCCCACCGTCGTGCCAGAGAATGTCCACCTCGAGGTCGCGCTCGCCGCGCAGCGCCTGGCACAACAAGACACCATTGACATAATCACCCACGTCTACGCGCAAATCATCCACAAGGACTACTACATGCAAGAGGAGGATGATAGGACGCTGGCCTTCTTGGACTGCAGGGGAACCTTGGACGACATTGTTCAAAAGCACGTTGAGCTCGCCGCCGACGCCGCTACTCCTCACACGTCAGTTGGTGACCCGGCGCACTAGGGCGTGAGGATGTCATTGATGGATCCGTATGAATTTTTATCTTCCTATCAAATACATGTAGTAGTATATAATACTACATTAATTATCTTACCTTTCGCATCAACTTCATAATTTTCATACGTACTCCATGCATGAACAGCGCCAGAACCAAACTTCTCATTACTCTAGGCAAAATTGTTATTTTCTATCTATCGGTCGCGCCATGGAGCAGAACCAAATTTTACAAGTTACGAGTTCAAAAGGAAAAGCCTGCCGTGTTCGCGTCGCACCCCCACACGGTTGGTCCGGCACGCCACTCAAGCGGGAATGCGTGCGGTGTTGCATTTTCACTTACAAGTGGGACCGCAGTTGAGCAAACCGACTATCGGCAAACCTCCACCCCGCCCATCACGCGATGGCTGAGAAAACAGGAGGGAGAAGAGATGGCTGTAGCACAGACTCCAAGAAAATTGTTGTCGGATGGGACTCGTGTGGGTGGCGTGTGCCGTACTACTAGACGTGAATGCTAGTTATGGCCCATGCCACCCACTATATCGAGCCTATATCGAGGTACGTAGAACAAATTTCCTGCAGTCCGTGCTTAGCCCTCCTCTATCTCTCTTCTCAGCCAGCGAGAGGACGCGCGGAGCCCATCGTCTGTTTGCTCACATGCGGTCCCACATGTCAGTGAAAACGCAAGAGGACCCACTGAACCTGCACATCTTTCACCTCGACGTGCTGGTGATGAAAAACAAATCCAATAAAGATCTTCGGTGGCCGCTTTTGGAGTTACTCAAGAGTAGTAAGATTCTATTTACAGTTTAACCCAAGATGCACATCTCGTGGCTTGAACTACCACTCTATTTTTATTGTGTACTCCCTCTGTTCCAAAATATTTGACTTCCATTTGTCCAAAAATGGATGTACCTATATACTAAAATATGTCTAGATACATATATATTTTGACAAATAGAAGGCATGTATTGTGCAATGGAGGGAGTAGAATGGATGCAAGTTTTTGTATTGGGAAGAAGAGTACATGCATATATTGATAGAGCGCAATTTAGTAGATGTTCTATCACTTTTAGCTAGCACAGAGGCTAGAGATGAGATTAGCGCACTTGTTGATACTCCTACTAGAATAGAGGCTAGACATGCGACTAGATGCGAGGAAACAACGTCTACTTCTTTACACTCGAAGAAGAAAGAAGCACGCAAGATCGAGCCTCCGCAGATCAACAATGAATGCATCGAGAAGGCACTAATCCAACTTACAGGAATAGTAAAATGTATCCTTGTGGTTCTTGTTTTCTTTGGTCTTGCTTTTCTAGTCAAAATTATCATTGGAGTTCATGCAAAATGGAGGTCCGTTTGGGGTCGTGCATTGGAGTTGGCCTTACAAGTGGGACCGCAGTTAAGGAAACCGACTATCAGCAAACCCCCACCTCGCCCGCCGCGCGATGGCTGAAGTTAGAGAAACGACGAGGTTGAAGAGATTGCTCTAGCACGGACTCCAAGAAATAATATGGTGTCAGATGGATGTCGTGGTGGTGGCGTGTGCCGTACTCCTGGACGTGAATGCTTGTTCTGGCCCATGCCACCCTACTACTCCTACTACTTACTCCTACTATATAGTACCAGTATCGAGGATTCGAGGTGCTGGTTACGTACAGCGAACACATTAACATATGGCTACAGTAAAAACACCCGCCCGATGCGCGAAGCATGTGAAGCTAGTACAAATAGTGTACTACTATTGTTGATTGGCCTCATCCGATAACCTATTGCAATGCACGTACAATTATGTATTCGGAAAATATTTTTTTGCCTCGTCGCACCACTCACTCAGAGAAGCGACTCGAAAGCCATTCATAAATCTAGTAAGTTTATCACAGGCATATCATTTTATTACATACAACAGGTCATCAACCCACATCGACAACGAGGATACATTATAAATACTAAAGTTTTCACCACACAACAAATAACAAGCAATGAAATGAACTTCAACTCAACCATTCCTCGGCGTTGGAAACGCTTGCTTTGAACCACAAGTGATTCTCTGGGACGGGCCATCCATTGTCGATCTGGAAACCAATGCAGGACTAATCACCCAGGCTGTAGCAGCGTACTATATCAGTACCAGGGTACGGAACCACCCAAATGTCCGAGGTATAGACACAGTTGCTTCTCATAAATGGTCGTAACGTTGTGTCAACAGCAGTTGGATCGCCTTTCACCATCATTGGATAGTTTTGTCCAAGGAAGAGCGAGTTTTCTCCAAGACTATCAATTCTGTACTAGGGAGAAGGAGTTGGCGCTAGCACACTAGTATCCATCCCGAATACCATGCAATGGGTGTTGGAATAGGTCTGGAGAGTGCGACCATGGGAGACTACACCTGCTTCCTTAGCAGTAACATCATCAGTGGGCTGTATACACACAAGAATAGGTGATCCATCGGAATTACTTGCCAGGTGCCAAAGAGTATATGGGCGCTGCTCGTCCTCATGTTCGTGATCATCACCATCATCATCTCCCCCTTGGTTATAAATTTTTTCAAGTATAGGTGGTGGAATGTTCACAGGACCTTGGAAACACAAGAAGGTTAATTAGTAAAGGGAAACTTGCTAACCTGCATGCATGTGGATGAAACAATTATAATTACGATGGAAGAAAAACATACCAAAACTACGAGGATGCCATGCAAAAACAGTGCCACGAGTGGTGGCAGCAAACACAAGGCCCTCGTATTGAATTTCATCACAGTACTCACCGTGTACATAAACTGATTTTTGAGCAATATCCATCGAGTCAAACCACCAAAGACGGCAACAAGCTTGTCGAAGATAGCAACAACTTCATAGTTGTTGTAATTCCAAGAGCGGTTGGGAACTCGACAAATTGCTATCTTCCATAGAAGACAACCACCATGATCGTATTTGAACGTGCGTACAATACCGGTTTGCTCAACCTCTGGGCAGTCTGCTGAGATTTTTGGAAGTGGAACCCGGTCACGAGTGTACACATTCACAAGTTCCCACTCGTAGTTGGACCCAATGTAAACAACCCAATCTCCATTTGTGCCTGCCCAAGCCTTGCCCTCAAGCAATGTCATCTTAACATCATACATATCATTATCAAGTGGCATCAACTTGCACAGGGCGAGGCCTCCGTCGTGCCAGCACCAGTCATCAGGGTCACGGCGAAGAAGATAGGGGAGATCAAACTGCTCCTTGACTCTTGGGTTCCTTGTAATGATGTTATTAGTTGAGTCGAAAATGGGCTTGACGAACCTGCCATGCTAGCCAAGGTGATGACATCGCACCGATCAATTAGTTCCTCCACCATGTCATCTTTTAGATCAGGGAAAGAATAACGGGGTCGTTTCCGGCCTGTACCATACCTCCCTCACCACTCTGCGTCCGTGGAGGTACATCGTACTGGTGCGCCCACTGTCCGAATGGGCCTCCCATGCTCTTATTGCCACTTTTTTGCTATTAGTATAACGCCAGCAGTCAAGTCAAGCAATTCTACTGCTAAAGTGATGCCACATTTAACTAATGCCGCTCTCAGTCTAATGCCACCGATAAATTTAAGCAATGCCATTTAATGTCACTAGATTATTTCAGGGTTAGCTGTTGATTGTGGATGTATTAATGATTTTTCAGCTAAGGCATTCTAATGCTGTTGCACAGCCAGTATACCAACGATGAAACTTGTTACTACCTTCAGATTTTTTGTACTGTTAATGTTTATAGATTACATACCTCACTTTCATGAGATAAGTTAATTTTTTTGTACAGTGTCACCAAAATGCCATGGCGCTAATGTCATTTTATTTTGGTTAAACTGCACAGACAATTATGAAGACAAGAGGAAAGGTCAAGAGTGGGCACCTCCTCCTCCGGCTGTTCTCTTGATTCGTTCGATCAAGTTTTTATGTTTGATCAATTATCAAGATTGGGATAGCAATTTTTAAGGTCCCCCCGAGTTTGAAATGATATTTACCTTGGAGGTACACAGTTTGCAATTTTTTATACTATCATTAGTTAATAATGCTAGTTACCTTCACACTTTTGTATTTGGTTTAATGCTCATGCACAACTAGTATACCAATGCTGAAACTTGTTACCTTTACATTTTGTATTGTTAATTCTTATAGAAACCTTCCAGTGCTAGAGTTTATTGAAATCTGTTCAGTAAAACCATTGTACTGTACCCTGTAATAAACTAACTACTCTACTATTGCACTAGCCACTGGATTAGTGTATATTTGTAGTATTCGAATGGTGTTGCATTAGCGTATGGACATAAATAAAGTGTGGCAAGCTTTCCTAGATATGTGCTCAAGAAAAATACTACCTGTTTTTCTAAATACAAGACGCTTGGGTACTTTAAATTGAACCGCGAAAACGTCTTATATTAAGGAACAGAGGGTGTAGAGTTCACTCAAATTATCCCGGTAAAGCTAGTCACACCTTTGTTAAAATTAATGTTCATTATGTTATCGGAGGAGGTCTGTATGTTTGTCTCTAATGCCTGTTGACTACATACCTGACATCATGATGTAATGTTAAGTCATTTCCTTTTGTACAGTGTCACTGAATTGTCAAGGCGGTGATGGCATTTTATTTTAGTAGAACTGCACAAAATTTGCTTAAAAGAAGAGGAAAGGTCAGGAATGGCTCAGTTTTTCAGAAAAAACTATGTATGCCTTCCTGACATCAACCGCTGTTGCTTTATTTATTCCTTCAAACAGGTGGTTAGAAACAGTCTTGCTACCTTTTCCCATTAAGAAATTGGAATGCTTATATTTGTGAGTCTATGCTTCAACTAGTGCCACTTTTATAGTAATCATACTTTCAATATCTATGCAAACAGGGATGCTCGATTTTAGTGGAACTGCACAAAAAGTCCAACTGGTTCAACATTAGGAGCATGTTTTTTTCCAAACCTTTATATCCAATTAGTGGCACGTTGAGCTGTTCATTATGAAGGTACATGGTTTGCTACTATCTTGCTACTCTTTTTGTATTGTCATTAGATAGTAATACTAGTGGTTTGCATGTGAATTTATTGGCAGGGTGGACCTACATTGGAGGTGCATGACATGATTCAATGATTGGATGCTCAATTTTGGTTGTATCGATTTCACCTCTTCCATCACTGCGAACATGGATATCCTTGGTCTGATGAAGAATAGGCGCTATATTTCTACTCTGAACCAGCAACTCAATTCAGTATGAAATTGTCCAGGGCAAAACATAACTGTATCAGATTGTCCAGTGCAGAACATGACAGATGCTAAGCGAAAGAGACATGTTTAAACCGAAAATACATGGTGTAGTATATGTTTACTAGATGCTTGATATTTGTGCAGACAGAGATGTCTGCCCGTTGCTATTTGGCAAACAAACAAAGTGTCCGCAATTTTGGTTGAACTACACAAGAGAATAGTATAGTCACTGCATGCAGTGCCATTTGAAAATTGACACAGAAAGATTGGATAGTCACTTCATGGACTGCAGAAAAGTAGTACTTTACTAGTTATTGGCTAACACTAGGTGCTTTATTGCTTTGGTCTGATTATACAATGGGCATCATTTTGCCTATGTTAAAGTTTGTATTCCGAAAATAGTCTCGCGGTGTGATCGAGAGAAGACCAAATCATATTGCAGTGGATGTTCCTCCATCATGTGTGGTTCATTCTCATTGTTCCAGCTGTTGGTGAAACCACTTACGTTTGCAAAAGGAATTGTAGACTTCACAAACAAATTTGTCTTTCCGTCTGTACTGAATGTTGGACAAGAGAAGCATCCATGTTAGTGGGAAGAACAGATGTTTTTCTAGATCTTTGCTTTTGGAGCTACATATTTGTATATGATCTGTGAATCATTGAGATGCATTAACATGTTGACCTTATGTATGGGAATCGTACTAGTTAGTTTTAGTTGTGACGCAAGATCCGAAGTGGTTGATCTTTGCTTTTGGAGCTACATATTTGTATATGATCTGTTAATCATTGAGATGCATTAACAGTTACTTATTTCTATTCGCTCAGTGTTTACAAGTTACTCATCGATCACTAGCTAGCTTACAAATGCGCTCCTGGTGGTTTTATTTGCGACGCAAGATGCAAAGTGGCAGTTTTTTGAATAAAAATGCCTACCTGTGAAGAAACTGACAAGCTACACTATCGATCCAACACAGATAAAAATGCCTACCTCTAAAGAAACTAACAAGCTACACTATCGATCCTACACGGATAAATAGCGGATCACGCACGTACTACCTCCTTTCCGGTTTGCAGGGCTCAATTCAAGAAACGACCTACTTGATCCTACACAAATAAATAGCAGATCATGCATGTAATAGTACCTCCTTTCCGGTTTGCAGGGCTTAATTCAAACCTCTCACCAACCAAGGTACTCCCTCCGTCCGGGTTTATTAGTCCCGTGAGCAAAGCAGCAAGACCAAGGCATGGCAATAATTAATGGCATGCAAAATTTTAAGCCTAATTAATTCCAGTGATTTAAGTGGCTGCATGCGTGCCCTCGGCTGCAACTCGTTGCATGCTGCTTCGCGTACTTCCTACGAGCGATTCTGAGTGCCTGCATGCAGCCGGCCATAATTAAGGCAGCTAACTAATGCGAAAAAGATACGCTTTAATTGTTGTGGGCTTTTTAAATCCGTGGAATCATTATTGACAAGGAGGGAGATGATCCGAGTGTACTCGTTTGACCGCCATGCCGGCGTGCGACCCAGACAGGACGGGACGACACAATCATAGTTTCAGTTTCTCTAGTTCTCCACGGCAAGCTGGCGCGCTAAGCCATTATGCATTGAATTCCGATAACCGTCGCGCTACCTTCCGCCTATAAGTACTGTTTCCTGGCCTTCTCCGGTGCCACCGTGACCCAACTCACCATATCCTCATAAGCCCCCACCGGCCCGACGTCACTTGCCACGTCCGCCATACCCCCGCCCGTTCGCGGTAGGCAACACCGGAGGCGGTCACCGCCGGAACTACTGTTCGGTTTTTCACCGGAAGGCAGATGGAGGGAGGAGGCATTCTATCTGTATGTAGATGGCAATGTGGAGATCGAGGAGTTGTTGGAGCGCGACCGCATGGCAGAGGAGCAGGAGTTGTTGGAGCGCGACCGCCTGACGGAGGAGCAGTGTATCGCCGATTTGCGCCGCCAGCGGGACATGGAGCAGCAGTGCACCGATGCTCTGAGTCGCGAGCAGAGCGCCCGCAACTGGGCCGACTACATGGAGGCTGTCGGGCACGCATGCGTTCGCAACGCCGATTTTTACTACCAGCTCGTCAAGTGGGTTTCCCGCTTGGAAGCCGAAGCTTCGGTGGACCACGCCGGCATGGAAAGGGCCAACTTGAGCGAGTAACGCGCCCTATCGCACCTCCTGCAAGTCCGAGGTGAGGCGCATGACGCTGGTGCCGGCGTTTAGCGTGTACCACAGATGGCGGCCGACATCGTCTAGTTGTCAACGTGGAAGTTCAGTACTCTATATGTGGATCAGACCTGTTACTTTGCTCTGAATGTTGAACTTTCCGTTTGAACGTATGGAATGGGCTGTTATTTTTTTAAATGGGTTGCATTTGTCCTCCACGGGTTTAGAGGCTGACTTGTGGGCCTAGCAAGTTGACACGTACAGAATCAAGAGATGATTGTACGTGGAGAGGATGACAGCAGGGACCCGCCATGGTCATGGCAGTACGCAAGCAAGTGCCTCCTTATTTCAAGCCAATAAAAAAATGGCTCCTCCTAGTGGATTTCTGACATCTGGGTCCCATGCCATTGTCAGCGTAGTCAATAAATGAGAGAATTGCACAACGAGCGGCTGACACCAGAGACCCAGCAGCTCGCCCAATTATTTTTGTTTTTGGTTAATTTGATAAATGCCACTCCAAATCTGGTGTATCCGAGAAATGCCACTGTAATTTCCAAACTTTGAAAAATGCCATTTCATGCCATTTCTAGTGGCATTTTTCGAAGTCTGGAGTGGCGTTTTTCAAAGTTTGCAAAGTGCAGTGGCGTTTTTCAAAGTTTGCAAAAATTGGAGTGGCATTTTCCAAAGTTTGGAAATTGCAGTGGCATTTCTATGAATCGCCATAATTGGAGTGGCATTTATCTAATTTATTTTTTAGATGGAAGCAGGGTGTAAACTGGGCTGTGCAGGACACTCTGGCCTGTCTAGACAGCCTTTTCTTTTATGTTTACCACATACCAGCCCAGTAGTTTTTTTCTTTCTGAAAATGGCTAGCCCAGTTTTTTTGTGATTTGTCAAGTAAGTCGCTTTATCAGGCCTGTTGGGCTGCAAATCTTTCAAGACGAGGAGAGCTTCATTCAGCTGGCCGAGAAAATGGCCTATCAGTAATGAGAACTGGGTTGTACATTTTTAAAACACATCAAACCGGCAATTAGTTTCAAATATCTTTTTTTCATTTCGAGATTTTAAATTGCCTTGATTTTATGCGTGGACAATTTATTGGATTTTATATTGATATATATTTATTTTTAAAATCAGTCTGAATGTGACTCAAAATTTCGGGATTAAAAATAGTTCAGACCGCACCGACATATGCAAAATTTCGTATAACTTTTTAACCATGGCCACAATATGGGCTGTAATGCTAACAAAAAGAATATGGGTTCCAAAAAACCCGTAAGAATTAGCAAAATGGGCTATAAATTATTTGAAATAATGGCAGATGGGTTGTATGCTGTTTTCCACAGATTTGAGGCTTTCCACAGATGGCCTGTATACTGTTGGATGTCCATCCAACGGCCGTCGTGCTTCTTCAATCTCTGCTCTTCCTGCTCCAGCCGCTCAAACAAGCGCCAGCGGGACTGCCTGCTCCCTCCTCCCCGCGGCCAGCTGTGCTGCCGCGCAGGCCTCACCGCCCCATCGTACTCCCATCGCTGGCCTAGCCATCCCTATACTCACCCACAGTCCCACACCTGCTGTTATTTTCCGGCGATGGCAGGCGAACCAGTAAACCCTCGTACAGTTGTACTCCCCTCCGCGTGGGAAACAACTGCTGAGTCTTCCCTGCCTCCGTGTCATTCCCTTCCTAGGCCTCGCCGTCGTCCACTGCCCTGGTGCTCTCGGCGTGGCGTGGTCAACATGGTCAACGACCGACATGCATCTGAAGTGGACTATACGTGGAGAGGCTGACAGCTGGGTCCACGGGCGCACGGAAGGAAATGCCTCCTTATTATGCGCAAAATAATGATTCCTCCACCTGACATCTGGGACCCGCCGAAAGGTCCTTTGTATTTCACGAAAAAATGTTACCACCGCTGATAGCTCGGACCCACCAGCTATATCTTCGCACGCAAGGAAGTGCCTCCTTATTATGCACAAAAAAAATGAATACTCCCCCTGCTAGCTGGGACCCAGTATAGTGGGCCTACTAAGTTGACGGGGACGAAGGGCTTTGTCAACCTAGTCAATATGCACGATTCTAGCTCGACTAACCGTACAATGTCCATCCAACGGCCGTAGTGCTTCTTCAACCTCTAGTCTTGTTGCTCCAGCCGCCCAAAGCAGCGCCGGTCGTGCTGCCTGCTCCTGCTTCCCGTGGTCAGCTGTGCTGCCGCGAAGGCCTCACCGCCCCCATACTACCCCCACTGCTGGCCAGGCCATCCCTCCACTCCACTCACCCACACCCCCTATTATTCTGCAGCGACGGCTGCGTAGCCGAACCAGTGAACCCTCGTACTCCTCTCCGCGTGGGCATCCACTGCCGCGTCTTCCCCGGCTCCGCGTCGTCCCCTTCCTAGGCCTCACTGTTGTCCACCGCCGTGGTGCTCTCGGCGCGGCATGGTCAATGTGGTCAATGACCGAATTCCATCGGAAGAATACTGTACGTGGAGAGGCTGACAGCTGGGACCACGGCAGCCGCAAGGAAGTGCCTCCTTATTGCGCGGAAAATAATTATTCCTCCACCTGACAGCAGGGACCCACCGGACGGGCCACCAGTATTTTGCGAAAAATGTTTGCCCCTGACTGCTGGGACCCACCCGACGGGCCACCGTATTTCACGAAAAAACATTCCCCCTGCTGTCAGCTCGGACCCACCGGAAGTGCCTCCTTATTACGCACAAAAAATGAATACCCCCTGCTAGCTGGGACCCACCTTGGTGGGAGGCTGACTTGTGGGCCTACTAAGTTGACGGGGACGGAGGGCTTTGTCAACTTAGTTCATATAAACGATTCTAGCTCCAGTGACCGTACGATGTCCATCCAACGGCCGTAGTGCTTCTTCAACCTCCAGTCTTCTTGCTCCAGCCGCCCAAAGCAGCGCCGGTCGTACCGCATGCTCCTGCCTCCCTTGGACGGATGAGCTGCCACGGAGGCCTCACCGCCCCTACTATTCCCACCGCTAGCTAGGCCCTGCGGCGACGGCAGCCTCACACCACAGCTGAACCAGTGAACCCTCGTACTCCTGTCCGCGCGGGCTTCCACTGCCACGTCTTCCCCGGCTCCCCGTCGTCCCCTTCCTAGGCCTCGCTGTCGTCCACCGCCCTGGTGCTCTCGGCGCGACGTGGTCAACGTGGTTAAGGAACGACTTCCAACGGACGTGGACTTTACGTGGAGAGGCTGACAGCTGGGTCCACGACCGCAGCAAGGAAGTGCCTACTTATTACACGGAAAATAATGATTCCTCCACCTGACAGCTGGGACCCACCGGACGGGCCATATTATTTCACGAAAAAAACGTTTCCCCCTGACTGCTGGGACCCACCAGCTACATCTTCGCACGCAAGGTAGTGCGTTCAGGCAAAAAAAATGATTCGCCCCCCGACTGTTGGGACCCACCGGCTACATCTTCGCACATAAGGAAGTGCGTTCGGGTAAAAAAAAAACAATTCGCCCCCCTGACTGATGGGACCCACCAGCTACATCTTCGCACGCAAGGAAGTGTCTGACAGTCGGGACCCACCTGGTCGAAGCGTACGTAGTGTTGTCATTCTGGTCGCGAACGTGTACGTACATATATACTGGTCGATGTAGAGGCGCGCACATGTCGTAGTAGAAGCGCGTACGTGTTGTAGTAGAGGCGCGCATGTAGCATGTACATGTATGTACAGCGGCCAGGGTGCAAGAAAGAAAATACGGCCACGTACGTACATACGGGTAGGGTCTCGAACGCCTACTCGCGCATACGTACGACCAGGGCTCGTGTACATGGCTGGGTCAGAACGGAGAAACAGCGTCATCGTCGTGGTCATGGGGAGCCAACCGGCTGGGTCGGAGCAGAATGCATGGTTGTGTTCATCGAGAGGGCTTGTACAGAACAGGTGATGGAAACGGGGCCTGGTGTACCGCAGAACGGAGGAAACGGCCTTGTGTTCGACCAGCCACATTCGAAACCGGGGTCCTGTTGATCAGGAGGGGTGTGGCATACCGCAAAACGGAGGAAACGGACCTCCTATGGTCGAAACGGGGGTCCTGTTGATCGGGAGGGGTGTGGCATTCCGCAAAACAGAGGAAACGGACCTCCTACGGTCGAAACGGGGGTCCTGTTGATCGGGAGGGGTGTGGCGTACTGCAAAACGGACGAAACGGGGGTCCTGTTGATCGGGAGGGGTGTGGCGTACCGCAAAATGGACGAAACAGACTTGTGTTGGAGCGCTACAATCGAAACGGGGGTCCTGTTCATCAGGAGGGGTGTGGCGTACCGCAAAACGGGACTCCACAGGATACTGTTCATCTCCACCGTCGACCTCCTCCAGCCTCCATGGGCTACCGTCAACCTCCTCCAGCCTCCACGGGCTCCTGTTCATCCAGCCTCCACGGGCTCCTGTTCATCCAGCCTCCACCGCGCGCTACTCCACCGGCTACTGTTCAACCACCCCTCCATGGGCACCCCTCCACCGTCTACTGTTCATCCAGCCCTCCACACCACGGGGTCCTGTTCATCCAGAGGCAACGCCATCGCTCATTGTTCATCCACCCCCCCGCAACGCTCATTGTTCATCCAATCGATCGGCTTCAGTTAGCAGCAGTAGGGAAGGAATCGCTCCATCGGGTTCAATTAACAGCCATTGATCAATCGATCGGGTTCAGTAACGCGTAGCCTGCAGTGCAATCGCTAGGGTTCAGTTAGAGCCTAACGCCTCGCTCGGGTTCAGTTAGAGCCAATGCCTCGCACACACGCGCGTACGTGTACGAGAGAAACGTGCATCGCTTGGCCCCCGACCTCCCATCGTAACCGGGAACTCCCTGAAATTTTCCTCGCCCTCGCTTCTACCACGGTTTTTTCTGTCATGGACGGCCCAAAGAATGTCATGCAGCTACGTCTCTGGCCCGCCCAGGACGAAAAGCCCATTTTCTGTCATGATTCTTTGTCATAGAAGTAGGAGCCCACCACATCTATGATGATACCGGGTTTTGTCACAATTATCATCATAGAAGTGTCATATGTATGACAATTATTTTTCGCTCGGCCCAAAATGTCACGGATGTGTCTTTTTTTTTGTAGTGTAGTTTTGTTAGGGTTTGATCCCTAGCATACTATGTTCTGAGATTGATGTTGCTATGACTTTGCTATGCTTAATGCTTGTCACTAGGGCCCGAGTGCCATGATTTCAGATCTGAACCTATTATGTTTTCATGAATATATGTGTGTTCTTGATCCTATCTTGCAAGTCTATAGTCACCTATTATGTTTTATGATCCGACAACCCCGAAGTGACAATAATCAGGATACTTCTCGGTGATGACCATAGTTTGAGGAGTTCATGTATTCACTATGTGCTAATACTTTGTTCCGGTTCTCTATTAAAAGGAGGCCTTAATATCCCTTAGTTTCCACTAGGACCCCGCTGCCACGGGATGGTAGGACAAAAGATGTCATGCAAGTTCTTTTCCATAAGCACGTATGACTATATTCGGAATACATGCCTACATTACATTGATGAACCAGAGCTAGTTCTGTGTCACCCTATGTTATAGCTATTACATGAGGAATCGCATCCGACATAATTATCCATCATTGATCCAATGCCTATGAGCTTTTGACATATTGTGCTTTTCTTATTTACTTTTCTGTTGCTACTGTTACAATTACTACAAAACTATTATCTTTACTTTTGCCACTGTTACCATTACTATCGTACTACTTCGCTACTAAATACTTTGCTGCAGATACTAAGTTATCCAGGTGTGGTTGAAGTGACAACTCAACTGCTAATACTTAAGAATATTATTTGGCTCCCCTTGTGTCGAATCAATAAATTTGGGTTGAATACTTTACCCTCGAAAGCTGTTACGATCCCCTACACTTGTGGGTTATCAGTAACCGAATGCAACAACATTAGTAGTAATTCTTTTTAATTTGCTGCATGAATCAGTTAATCATGTGTTTTAATTTCTCTCTAGCACATATTGGTTTCTCTACCTGTTTTGTAACTGACAATACTAGAAAAACGGCTATAGCTAATATGGACATTAATGGCGCACCATGTATGTGGTGCGCCACAGCTATATAGCAGTGGCACACCAGATACAGGTACGCCATTATTGACATATTACTAATGGCGCATCTGGTGTGTGGTGCGCCATTACTAGTTATGAAATAAAAAAATTGTTAGGAGTGGCGCACCAGGGGATAGTGCGCCATTACTAGTTGACATAGTAATGGCGCACCTGTACAAAGTGCGCCATTACTATGTGTATGACTTGGTCACCTTGGTCAAACTTAGTAATGGCGTACTTTGCATAGGTGCGCCATTACTATGTCAAACTTAGTAATGGTGTACCTATACAAAGTGCATCATTACTAACTTTGACCAAGGTTTGACCAAGTCATATACATAGTAATGGCGCACTTTGTGAAGGTGCACCATTACTAACTTTCAAATGCACCCCCCCTGACCGCCTTTTCAGTTTAAAAAATAAAAGAAAATGATGGAAATGTCAGAAAAATAAAAGAGAATAAGTTTCCCATGTGATATGTGGTCTAGTTGTTGGGAAAATTTACAAATATGAATTTCCACTTTATTTGCAAAATCTCTTTGGAATTTAGTAAAATGGGCATAACTTTGGCATACGAACTCGGATTAAAAAGTTTTTTATATGAAAAATCATCTACTCGAGAAGTTACATCCGAATGCAACTGGGGGAACCCCATTGAATATTTTTAAAATCTCCAAAAACCTAACAGAATAAAAGATATGGGGCTTTTAAGATCTAGAGGGGGAAGAAAGGGAAAAATTTCAAACTTAGTAGTGGCGCACCATTTTCTAAGTGCGCCACTAGTAACAGAAAAAATTTAGTTTTGAATTTTTTTTGGAAAAAAATGTTCAAAATATGATACGTAATATGAACAGAAGTTTGAAATATTTTTTCAATATTTCATCACACTCATGAACATGAACAAAGTCCTAGACATCAACAAGGTTTAATAGGATTGATATGCTAGATATATCAACAAGTGCTTGTTAAGTGAGCTGGTGTTGGGGTAGACTAGAACTGAGAAGTTAAGCGTGCTTGGGCTGGAGTAGTGTCAGGATGGGTGACCTTTTGGGAAATTTGATCATGGAGTGTGATTTGACTTGAGATTAACCATATTGACCCGAGATTAAGCCATAGTGACCCGAGATTAAGAAAACAACGAAATAAAAATTCTGGAAATTTTTTTGAAATTTTTTTCTAGAAAAAATTTGAATTTTTTTTGTTAGTAATGGCGCACTTCTATGTGGTGCGCCATTACTAAGTCAGATAGTAATGGCGCACCTCTAGGCATAGTAATGGCGCACTATGGGTGCGCCATTACTATTTGTGATAATAACGGCACACCAAATGTGCACCATTACTAAAAATTACTAATGACGTGATAATAGTGGCGCACCTATAGTGCGCCATTAATGGCAAAAATAGGTGCGCCACTAACAGGCCTTTTTCTAGTAGTGCGACGAGAGATTTAAAAGAAGAAATGCATGTCTTATCCTCAACTCTCCACCGCCTTCCAATCAAAAAATAAAGTAAACAAATCTAGAGTGCTTCTACGCCAGGCTGTCCAGGCCGCTAAGTCGGTAACAACCACATGACCATTCTTCTCCCTGCCTAGTCTCTTCCCCTTCCCGATCTTTATATCACATCCTTTCCCAACATCTCTCTCCCATGGTATGAGCGGCCACGGGTGAGCGAAGCGATGGGTTGTCGAAGGTTGCGAGGTGTGGTTGGGGACATATTATCTCTCCCTTCCTCTAACGTCAGTACAACGCTCTAATCCCAGTTCATGAATCTTCTAGGTACCTACCGTTCCGTTGCTCTCATGTGCATCCACCGAGACGTGAGAGAAAGCAGTCAACACAGACTGGATCTACGAGGCGGTGTCGATGGATTATAAGCAGCAGCACACGTTCCTTCTGTAAAGGCAGGGGGTTCTTCCCGACTGTCTTGGACTGATGAAGCTCTCGTGACTATGGCACCGTCATATCTAGGTACAAATGCGTCCCCTCTCCTGCATATTGATTAAACATTTTTTTTGTTTTCGAGCATGCATATATATCTGGGTACGGTGCCGTCATATCTGGGTATTTTTTGTTCTTCCCGACTGTCTTGCTCTCGCGACTACGGCGGGCATTCACATCCCATTTTCTAACATTATTGCTATTTTTCATATTTTTAATTGCTCTGATTTGGAAAGTTTGGAAGACTGCGTGCACCTAGCTTAGTTAAGCTTCGTTGGCGGGCTAAAGAAGGAAATATAGGAATTCTGCTTAAACATTTTTGCATGGTATCAGTTTGTACTATGTACACTTAATTTCCTGAAGAACTGAATTAGCAGACCTAGACTAGGTAAGGTGCTCTTTCTAAGTTGACTAATTTATACGAATTTGGTTAGATGAGATTTGGTGCGACATCTATTCTTTTTGGGAATGCTGATACCCATGGTTCATGTACTCATGATGTCGTTCCTCCCACAGCTACCTCTGGGGGAAACCCTAGATCAGATGATCGGATGACGGTGGTGCTCTGGTGTCGTTCCTCCCTTGGGGGCGTCATTCTTGGAGGTACACATGTGATCGAGGGACCAGAGGACGGATTCTTTGGTGGAGCGGTGCTTCATCCTACACACTGATGGCAACGGATCTTGATGGCGTGGCGCAGTGCAGATGGGTGACCTTTTGGGAAGTTTGACCATGGAGTGCGATTTGACTTGAGATTAACCATATTGACCCGAGATTAAGCCATAGTGACCCGAGATTAAGAAAACAACGAAATAAAAATTCTGGAATTTTTTTTGAAATTTTTTCTAAAAAAAATTTGAATTTTTTTTGTTAGTAATGGCGCACTTCTATGTGGTGCGCCATTACTAAGTCAAATAGTAATGGCGCACCTCTAGGCATAGTAATGGCGCACTATGGGTGCGCCATTACTATTTGTGATAATAACGGCGCACCAAATGTGCACCATTACTAAAAATTACTAATGGCGTGATAATAGTGGCGCACCTATAGTGCGCCATTAATGGCAAAAATAGGTGCGCCACTAACAGGCCTTTTTCTAGTAGTGCGACGAGAGATTTAAGAGAAGAAATGCATGTCTTATCCTCAACTCTCCACCGCCTTCCAATCAAAAAATAAAGTAAACAAATCTAGAGTGCTTCTACGCCGGGCTGTCCATGCCGCTAAGTCGGTAACAACCTGACGACCATTCTTCTCCCTGCCTAGTCTCTTCCCCTTCCCGATCTTTATATCACATGCTTTCCGAACATCTCTCTCCCATGGTATGAGCGGCCACGGGTGAGCGAAGCGACGGGTTGTCGAAGGTTGCGAGGTGTGGTTGGGGACAGATTATCTCTCCCTTCCTCTCACGTCAGTACAACGCTCTAATCCCAGTTCATGAATCTTCTAGGTACCTACCGTTCCGTTGCTCTCATGTGCATCCACCGAGACGTGAGAGAAAGCAGTCAACACAGAGTGGATCTACAAGGCGGTGTCGATGGATTATAAGCAGCGACACACATTCCTTCTGTAAAGGCAGGGGGTTCTTCCCGACTGTCTTGGACTGATGAAGCTCTCGTGACTATGGCACCGTCATATCTAGGTACAAATGCGTCCCCTCTCCTGCATATTGATTAAACATTTTTTTGTTTTCGAGCATGCATATATATCTGGGTACGGTGCCGTCATATCTGGGTATTTTTTGTTCTTCCCGACTGTCTTGCTCTCGCGACTACGGCGGGCATTCACATCCCATTTTCTAACATTATTGCTATTTTTCATATTTTTAATTGCTCTGATTTAGAAAGTTTGGAAGACTGCGTGCACCTAGCTTAGTTAAGCTTCGTTGGCGGGCTAAAGAAGGAAATATAGGAGTTCCGCTTAAACATTTTTGCATGGCATCAGTTTGTACTATGTACACTTAATTTCCTGAAGAACTGAATTAGTAGACCTAGACTAGGTAAGGTGCTCTTTCTAAGTTGACTAATTTATACGAATTTGGTTAGATGAGATTTGGTGCGACATCTATTCTTTTTGGGAATGCTGATACCCATGGTTCATGTACTCATGATGTCGTTCCTCCCACAGCTACCTCTGGGGGAAACCCTAGATCAGATGATCGGATGACGGCGGCGCTCTGGTGTCGTTCCTCCCTTGGGGGCGTCATTCTTGGAGGTACACATGTGATCGAGGGACCAGAGGACAGATTCTTTGGTGGAGCGGTGCTTCATCCTACACACTGATGGCAACGGATCTTGATGGCATGGCGTAGTGCATATTCGGAGTTCGCTGTGGGAGGATGGACTCACGCAGTTGGACGACGCTGTCGGGCGTCGTGGTGGCGTAGATGGGAGAGAGACCTGACACGGTACATGCAATAGTACAACTCTGAAGATGGATTGGTGGCAGGTGGTTGCGGCGGCCTCATACCCGGCAGGCGTCCTGGTTGACGAGTGCGCCGGACTGGTAGGTGCCCCATACCCGGCAGGCATCCTGGTTGGGACCTCAGGTCTTAGATGTTTAGGTTTGGCTGCGATGTCTGTTTGGTATTAGGCCCAGACTATCTGCGCCCTTTCATCAATTGAATAGGTGTAGCGATAGTTGTTGCTTAGAAGGTGGCTTTAGTCTTGTGTTGTATGGCTTTTTAAGGTCTTATGAGAATAATTAATAAAGTGGCCGTATGCATCTCCCATATATATACAATTTCTCCTACATGGAGGCATTACTCCAATGGTAGCAGGTAATGAAATTCTCCTTTGGGATCTATGACCTGGTCGAGCAAAAATCCCATTATTTCTTCTTGAAGTGCTCGTACGCGATCCCCTGGTAGGGGCTTCTCCTGCATGTCCTTGAACTTTAAAGAAGGAGATCAAATATGCATGTGTTAGTTGTGTGTATATATATATTAGATATCGATAATGATGTAAAAAATGTGAATAGTGCTATGGCAACGTACCCATTGTTGTCTATCATCTTTGCTCCTTTCAGACGCCATCATGCGAATGTTCTCGCAAACGTAGTATGCACATAGATCATTCCCCGATAACTGCTTCATGCACTTTCCGAGAATAGAATTCAATTAGATAATAATTAATCAAGCATGATAACTAATAGTATATTGAAAATAGAATTAAAGAGATGGTAGCTAGCTAGTACCACTTAATTAATTATACCTTGGATCGAAACCAATACAACTTTTCTTTCCATGGACCTGGAACCTCTTTCCTGAACTTTTGCCAAGCCCTACCCGCTGGCAAAGAAAATGAATAAAGGAGTTATTAATTAGTTGATATCAGGAAATGACGAACTAAAGAGGCCGACATATAGTTTGATGATGATTGAAATTACCTGTTGACTATCCCCTTCACGATTTCGTACTCCTCGACTGGTTTAAGTAGCGAGTCCAGAACTTTAACTTCTCCATCATCAACTTGAATGATTAACAAGTTCCAGTGGTAACTCCACGCGTACACGTTTGCATGTATAAATTAAGCGGGCATGTGCATAACACTCATCAACTACCCTAAACCCTATACACTTATTAATTAACATCTAGCTAGTAAGCAAAAACAAAAATTTTAGTACATGACAATGTAACTCACCCAAAGTGGCAAGGAAGTAGTATATCTTGATTGGTATTTAGGCGCTTCAAGAACTCCAGGAAGCTAGTCTCTGTATCTTGTTTATAGAATGGCTTTGACCATGTCACTTGATTAACGGTATTTAGGTCAATGAACCCGATGCCATAGCGTCCAACTTTTCACATTTCATAGATTTTCATTCTGTATAATACCACAGAAAAGAATATAGTGAGGATAATATCACTGGTAATGATCAACGAGCACTACAGCTAGGCAGAGACTTAATTAAATTACAGAAATAAATCACTTACAGACAATAGCAACTAACAAGAGATTTGTCGAGTGCGTCTTGATTGAATAACTGAAACAGTTCTGTAAACTCAACATATAGAGCATTCCAATGGTAGTAATGATCTGCCTTGACTTTCACCATGAGGGACTCTCGATTGGTAGTCCTGGTAATTTTCATGTACCATTCATGCAATTGATACATTCTCGTTGAGAGCTTCTTGACCTCCTCAGGCTTGACCAAAGGTTCGCTGCGGGCATATTTCCATTTTAATTCCGCCTCTGTAATCAATTGTGTGAGCTCTAGCTCTAGGAGTTGTTCAACAGTGACACCAGCCTCTTCACCCATCCTTCTATGATCGTCGGTTATTACCGGCAGATCGTAGCCGGTACTCACATGTGTTGATGGTACAACGAGC
>NC_041387.1:149538737-149547820 GCF_002162155.2 Triticum dicoccoides | reverse complement strand
CCTGTTCTCCCAGTTGGGGAACAGTTTTCTTGCTTTTCTTGGCAGCTGCTTGGCTGGAGCTCGAGCTCGACTCCTTCTTTCGACGCTCATGTGCCTTCCTGATTTGGCGCTCATAGTCTGAGTCAACAGGCTTGGGAGCTCGTGGCTGAGCCATACGAATAAAGTGCTCAATGACATGCTCAGGCACTTTCTCCTTAGCAGAAGTGGCGGTTTCGGTCCAAAATGGGCGTCCAATTGTCTCCTGACTTCGGCTGCATTTTCCTCTTCACTCCTGTTGTAAGGCCTCTGCGGAAGAGGCGCGAGCTTGGACCATATTGGAATCTCTTGCCTCCTTTACTTGTACCGCCGGTTGCCATAGTTGCGGCGGCTCTCTTCCGCTGTTGCTTAGGCGGCGGAGATGGCTTGCGCGGTGCCTGACTTGGAGGAGGAGGCCTGGGCTGACGCAGTGCCGGACGACTTAGAGGAATAGGAGTGGCCTCACACGGTGCCGGACTTGGAGGAGGAGTGGCCTCACGCGTTGGCGGACTTGGAGGAGTAGGAGTCTGCAGAGGTGGTGCCTGACTTGGAGGATCTGGAGTCGACTTCTGACGTGGTGGCGAACTTGGAGGTGGAGCCGGCTGACGCGGTGTCGGTGGCCATGGAAAGACGATGCAATCCTTTCTCCATAGAACGATATGATGTAATGCCTCTCCCAGTGTGCGCTCGTCCTCACCTCTAGGAATGTCAAGCTGCAGCCCCCTATATTCTGCCACCACTTCATCCACCCCGACACGAGCATAGACAGTTGGAATCGGATTGCAATGGAAGGTTGCTTCAGGGGGGGTTGTATAAGCAATGCCGTCCACCACCTTAATGGATATATTCTTCACTAATGTATGTATCTCACAATTAGTGTTCTCAGTGATGTCATCCACAGGGTATGCATCCAGCAGTGCCTCATGGCCCGATGCGGAACCCACGCTGCTTCTCGGCATGGATGGGAGGGTGCTATCCAATGCTAGATCCGCTATGTCCTGCTGCTGCAGAGACCCCCTTCCCTGGCTGGTGATTTCGTCAATCTGCTGCTGTTGCCGCTGCAATAGGAGTGCCAACTCCATGTGTGAAAGTTCTAGGCCTTTAAGCTGTTTTGCTTCCTGCTTCCTCTGCTCCTCCTCCATCTTCCTCTTCTTCTCCTCCTCCATCTTCTTTCTGGCACAACTTCTGTAGTCGGCGTTCCAGTCTGAAAACCCCTCATACCACGGAACAACGCCTACACCTCATGTTCTTCCTGGGTGTTCAGGATTTCCCAGGGCACGCGTAAGCTTGCTGTTCTCTCTGTTGGGCGTGAACATCCCCAATCGAGCCTCTTCTATTGCGACAAGTATTTTGTCCTCGACTCCTTTAAGACTTGCCTTCTTCAAAACCTGGCCTGTCTTTGGGTCCAACGCCTCCCATGCGCATAGAACCAAGTCATGCACCTGGGGGGCCAGCTCAATGTAATTGGAACAACCCCTGCAGCTTGCATCTCTTCCTCAGACTTATCCCACTTAGGACGGGCCACCGCGTAGCCACCTAGCCCCAGCCTATGGAACTGCTCCTTTTTCGCAACATTGATCGTGTTTATTCTCGACAGTTCCTTAGCTAGTTCCGATTCCTTGAATTTCACGAAATCTTCCCAGTGATCTTTTTGCTTCTCTAGTGTTCCTGTGAATTCTGGAGTCTTCTTTACTCCTTGGACGTACGCGGCCCATACAGTTTTCTTGTGGTCGTTGAATGCAACCGCCATCTTCCTAAGAGCAGCGTTCTTGACCTTCTCCACATCTTCAGCTGTGAAATGATCTGGTAGCATGAAATGTGAAATGAGAGCTTCCCAAAGTAGTTTTTTGGCTCTATCTTTAACAAATGTAAGATCTGGACGTGGCTTTGCTGGCTTTTTCCATTCTTGAATGGAGATCGGGAGTTGGTCCTTCACAAGAACTCCGCACTAACGAACGAACTTGTCCGCATTCTTCTTAGGCTTGCTTGGTTCGCCATTATCTTTGATGGCATCGATGTTGTACTTTATGCCTTCCTTCAACTTTTTGGCCGGGCCTCACACTCTCCCTACAGACGATTTGCTTGATCCGGAGGCCTGAAAGAAGAAAGATCTCGATTCGTTAATATATGTATACAAAATCATTTAAAAACACATGATGATCACTACATGCCTGCTTCTATAAAGATGTACCTCGCTGGTATTTACTATTTCAAGATCATCATCATAGTCCTGCACTTCATCAATTCAGTCGTCTCGATCTTCTTCATTCAGATCATCATCTGGCCGGCTCGTGGAGTGTATGAGATCGAACATAGCCTCTTCTCCTTCGTCTCTGCCGGTATTGTCCACCATAGCTTTTATTTAACTAATACAGAAGAAATGTAAAACAATTTAGTATGCATCTCAAATAATAGTAGATAATTGATATGCATCTCGAATAATAGTAGATAATATATATGCATCTCGAAAGAAAAAAACTAAATCATAGTAGATAATTAATATGCATCATCGAATATAATCTCGAATACATCATCGTCTCGAATATTATCAAATAATATATATAATCTAGAATACACTTTGTCTCGAATATTATCAAATACATTACTAGCTAGCTAATATAGATCGAATACTCTCGAATTATCTAGTTTACTCGCGGTTCCTGAGGCACGGGTGGTGGACACCCAAAGAGAAGGAACCACCACAAGATCATAGCTCGGGTGAGATCCTCGAAGAACCTACCAGGTATTGGAGAACCTGACGTCCATAGCAGCCATGTAGCGACGGACGTGCTCATCCTCCTCCCTGACACGACGACGTACCACCTCCGGTGGGGCCGTCTCCCTCCGCACCAAAAGTGGCCCACGCGAATGCCACCATAGGAGTTATGGCTCGACGACAGGACCCGTGGTCGGGTTCCTCACCAAGCGGCACGCCCCTGAAGGTAGCACCTCCCAGTGCTAGAGCGGCGGAGCCCAGTCCTGGACATGGCTCCTCTGAAGCAGGACATCGTCGCGAACGGGTCGACGTCGAGGATGCGGGTCGGGCATCATTGACATCGAGAACAAATACTATATGCAAATTTAAATGTAACATTCTAAATGTTTGGATTGTGATTTAGCTAATTCATCTAACTAAAACTAACATTTCTAAAATTTCTATAACTGAAAAAAAGAAAAATTTCTAACATTTCTATAACTAAAAAGCATAAAAATTACTATCATTTCTTTAAATAAAGAACCAAAAAATTTCTAACGTTTCTATATATATAACTAACATTTCTCTATAAACATTTCTATATATAAAAATTCTAGCATTTCTATATATAACTAAAATTTCTATAAACATTTAAATTCTATAACTAAAATTACTATGTATGTGTGCACGTGCGTGCGTGTGCGTGTGTGTAGCCATGGCGGTCTGGGTGGCGACAGGGCGGAGGGGATGGCGACGGGGCGGCGGCGAGACAACAACGACGGGACGAGGTGTCGACTGGGATGGGGGCGGCGGCGATGAGGACGGCGACGGCAACGACATGTGGCGGGGACGGCGATGGGCGACGGCGACATGGAACGACGCGGGACGGGGCGACGGCGATGTCGAAGCAGCAGAGTAGAGAAGTGGAGATGAGAAACTGAATTTTTTTGAAGGGTTTCTTATATAGGAGGCACCTTTAGTACCGGTTGGAGCCATCAAACGGTACTAAAGGCCTGTTTTGGCCAGGCCGAGCGGCGGGAAGGCGCAACCCTTTATTACCCGGTTGTGGCTCCAACCGGTACTAAAGGCCCCCCCTTTATTACCAGTTGCAGCCACGGCCCGGTACTAAAGGGGGTGTCGTGGTTCTAAGTCTGACAGTAGAATGGGGGGTAGGTATGGAGAGGCAAGATCCTAGCTATGGAGCAGTTGTACACACGAGTGTTTTACGAGTTCAGGCCCTTCTCGGAGGAAGTAACAGCCCTACGTCTCGGAGCCCGGAGGCAGTCGACTGGTTTATGTGTATATGAGTTACAGGGGTGCGAACCCTTCTACCAGTGGAGGGGGTGGCTTATATAGAGGACGCCAGGACCCCAGCCAGCCCACGTAGCAGAGGGTTAAAGTACATTAAGACCTGGCGTTACTGGTAACGCCCTACATAAAGTGTCATCATGACCATTAAGACTACTTAATTACAGACCGTTTGGATACAGAGTAGATCTTGAACTCCTGGTGGTCGAGTGAGTCTTCATGGTCGAGTGTCTTCAGGTTCGTCGAGTGTCTTCTAGCCGGTCGAGTGGAATTCCTCTTGGTCGAGTGAAAGACGACTTCTTCTAAGAGATGTCCTTGGGGAGGGTACCTTGGACAGGTCCGTAACCCTACCCTAGGTACATGACTTCATCAGTAGCCCCCGAATGGATTGAGGTTTGAGTGAGGACGGAGTTGGCAATCTTTCCGACCTACTTTCTGGTACTGTAAAGGCGTTTTTGTTCAGGATCAATGACTTTTAAGTGAGGGTGTCAACTTTCTTCAGTCGCCTTGATCCATTCTTTATATCTGTCGAGTGAACTTTATGAACTTGGAGATTTCCGAGCGACGGATCGCACTAGATCTTCCGTCTGACAAGTTGCCCTGTTGGTTAGCGGATTTAGTGGGATCCGAATTTTGGGAAGCGCGCTAAGCGGAGAACGCCGCAGTACTCGGACGGGATAAGGCAGGGATGCCTCGATCTCCGTGCCGCCTTTTTCGCCACGTATCGTGTGCGCGACTGTTTCAGGATTTGACAGGATTGCCTGGGCCTACCCGTCAGCCACTCGGAAGTGACCCCATATAAGGAACCCGGCGGAGGTTTTCCGAACAGTGCCTCCTCATTTTCTCCTCCCTCGTCTCCAGATTCATCTGCTGCGCTCGCGAACTGCCCAGCGCCGCTACTCCGTTCGGGCTTCGTCGGAGACAATGGTGAAGGATAAGACAGCGGCTTTGGAGCGGGCGAAGTAGGCGACGGCGCAAGTGAAGGGGAGAGCACCCAGTCGGGGTGGATCTTCGTCGCGGTCTCGCCTGCCGCAGGGTTGGATCCAAGGGGATTGGATCCGCTCGACCATCACCCAGAAGGACCTCGATGACCTAGCCAATGAGGGGCTGATCGAGCACGGAGAAGCGAGGCTTCCGGGAGCGGAGTGTCAAACGCAACCTCAGGAGGGTGAGTGTGTCCTCTTGGCGACTCATGTAGATCGAGGGTTTTCTCTGCCGCCACATCTTTTCTTCCGAGGATTTCTGAATTTCTTCGCAGCTCAGCTCCACCATTTTACTCCAAATTCCATCGCCTATCTCTCCGCCTTCGTATCTTTGTGTGAGAATTTCTTGGGTTGTCGGCCGCATTGGGGCCTCTTCGAACATATATTCACTTGCCGTTCCCAGACGGTAAAAAAGGCCAGCCCCAATGATGAGAGAACCCAGGTGATCCAGATGTGTGGGGGTCTCGGGGTCCAGATGAGGAGTAAGAGCGCTTTCTCTGCTATGACCCTTCCCGAGTCAGTCAGAGGGTGGCAGTCGACCTGGTTCTACTGCCAAGACCGGTCGACGCCAGGGCAGTCGACTGGGCTCCCCCCTTTTCTATGAGTCGAGTGAACAAGCCGTCATCTCTGAAAGTAGTTCCGGAGGAGAAGGCTCAGGTGAAAATGTTGATGGAGCGAGTAGTTCAGTTGATTCACGACGGTGTGACCGGCATGGACCTTCTGGAGGTTTTCCTTCGGCGGCGCATCCAACCACTCCAGTACCGGGGCCACCCGATGTGGCTGTATTCTGGTACTGAAGACACCAGTCGGGTCCACCCAGAGGAGGTTGACGATGCTACACTGGAGAGGTGGATGACTGCCATCACGGGGAACAAGGACAATCCTCGTGGAGCTAGGAGGATCGTTCCACTCGACCAATCTTATGAGGTGGACAAGGTACGACTATTTTCCTCCGATTGCTCCGTCCATTCTATGTCGTCATAAATCAGTCGATTGACCTTTGTCTTGCTTGCAGTCTTTCAGGAAACCACTGAGCTATACACGATGCCCAACGGGGCGCAGGGCCGAAGTGGAGGAAGGAAGCGGAGGCAAAAGCCAAGAGGAGTGGGAGTCGGACGTCGATGAGGGTGAGGAAGACGCAGGTTCTGACGAGGAGGAAGAGGAGGAGGAAGAGGAGGAGGAAGTTGCGCCTCCTTGTTCCGAAAGGAGGTCCAAGCTCGCCCACGACCCTGCAGCTGATCATGGAAGGGAGTCGCGCCTGCTGGGCAGTCGACTAAACGTCCTCAGACAACTTCACCGGCGCCGACTGAAAAGGCGTCGAAGCAACCCCGAGCGGCCCCGTCAAAACAGGCGAAGGCCCTACCGAAGATGAGGATGGAGATTCCGACTGTCTCTGGGTAATGATCGTAGCTCATGTTTTCCACTCTCGGTCGACTCAATCGCTCACCGACTGATATTTGCAAATCGCAGTGCTGCTACTTCTGAGACTTCAGCCAGGCATGAGGATCAAGAAATGGAAGATGCTGCGACTTCTCAACCTGGTATGATCTGTGCGGTTTCGCTTTCGGTCGATTGAATCTCCATTTTTGATTTTGAACTTCTTCTGCAGCTCCACCTAACATTGTCAATCTTCCTGATGATGACGACGAAGCGCCGCTGAGGCAGAGGAGGAGCAGAAAGGCGACTGTTGGCAAGGCTGCGCAATTACGTCAGCACCTGGACCACAGATTCTCGAGGGGAGCAACGTTGCTCGGGCTACCGCGTCCTTTGAGGAGCCGTTGACGGTTGCCCTCCCTTCGTCATCGAGTGCTGACCTGCCTTCCCTCTTCTCCACCTACCACGTCCCGGAGGACCAAGCAAGCGCTGCCAAGGAAGCTATACGCCAGGCCGGGATTATGATGGAGCAGGTGAAGGCGATCCGAACTGCCACCCAAGCAGTTTATGATGCGAGCTCAGCTCTCCAAAGCAATGTCCAGGTTAGTTGAACACCGACTGGAAATCTTGATTTTTGTCATGCACCCACTGGGTGTGTCGATTCTACAGTGGACTGCTGGCAGTCGACTATAGTTTTTGTGTCTTGAGATTTCTCACTTTACTTGTTCCACTCGACCATGATCGAGTGGAACAATGAAACTGGTGGGGGCACGCTGAGTGCACCCACTGGGTGTAGTTCCCGAGACCGTGGTCGATTGCTGGCAATCGGCTATGGTCTGAATAATTTAATTACTGCTGACAGTTAACTGCTTCCGGTCGACTGATCGACTCTGAGTCTAGCTGATAGAACTAGTGGGGGCACGCTGAGTGCACCCACTGGGTGTAGTCCCTGAGACTACAGTTGAATGTTTTAGATTCACCTGTAGTCTTAGAAATAGTATGATTTTTCCTTTTAGTCACTCGGAAGTGATCTGTCATTGATGTCTGTCGGTTGAACTTTCGCAGAAATCTTGTGACCTTGTTTCTCGTTACACCGAATTGGAGAACAAGTATATCCAGCTTGATCTTGATCAAAAGCTTGTTCAAGAGAACTTCACGAAGGTGAAGGAGGAGGCAAAAGGTATGTTTGGTGAGAATCTTGACGACTGTCCTTGCTTCTTGCCTGTCTCCGAATCTGATCTTACTGTGATTTTCGCAGAAAAACTGAAGGATGCTCTGAAGAAGGACCTCGACCTTGCCGAGGCGCAAAAAAGGGCTGCAGACAAGACCAGGCTTGCAGAAGAGAAGTTGGCTTCCGTCAACAAACTCGAAGAAGATAACACTCGACTGAAAGCCGCTCTTGACGTGGCCAACCAAGAAGTCACTCGACTGAGGAATGCCAATATGGTCCTAGACGACAAAGCTGGTGAACTGGCAGGAAAGAAAAATGACTTGGGGCTTTATCTGGGAGGACTCGCCAAGAAGCTGTTCCTCATGCTCGAAGGTAACCTCTTATCTCCGATTGGTAGTTACTGACTTGCTGTAAGGGTGTTAGCTTATCCTTGAATCATGTCCATAGAATTCTGCCAAAACTTTGAAGAGGAGACTAGTCGAGTGGAGACTGGCTTGGATCCCATCAATTCTCCGGTGAAGGATGAAACTGCTATGAACGTGCTCCGCCTCGAGTCCCGCATTGCTGCAGTGGTAGATTACCTTGCAAGACCGAAGGCCGCTACATCACGCATCGACACATCGCTCTGGCCAGAAGAAACGCTTCAGAATGACCTTGAGTCGCTGATGATTCGACTGAACGAGATTCCGAGTCGAGTGCAAGAGTGGAAGAAGTCTTCTGCCTGGTGCGGTGCTGACTTCGCTCTGTCCTTGGTCCACATCCACTGCAAATAAGCGAGAGAGGACAAGCTGGTGTCTCTCAAGGTGGACAATACTAGGAAGCATGACTTCCATTCTTTCATGGAGACCTTCATCGCGGCCTCCACTCGGATTGCAGATGGGATTGACCTGGACGAGTTCGTTGCGCCTTCCAGCCCTCCGCAGGAGGGGTAAAAAACTGTTATACTTGATGATTTGAATTTGCCTCGGAATGCCGAGTGATTTTGTAACCGCCAAACTTTAACAGGCTTGACGCCTGAGCACTCCTAGGTCCGTAAGACGTTATCCGAATTTGATTTGTCGTTTGAAATACGTTTGCTTCTTTTGGGCAACCATCTTCTTTGGGTTGGAGTATATACTAGCATCTGTAATGCTCTTTTGCAGGTAGGTGTGGAGCACAAATTGTCGTCGACCTGTGCTCATCGTGTTCGGGCAAGTGCTGGGTTGCAGCTAAGCCCCCGAGTGGAAGATTTGCTCTCCACTCGGAAGGTTTTTAGAAACTTAGGCGAGCACTGGGCTGTAGCTAAGCTCCCGAGTGGGAGGGTTGCTCTCCACTCGGTAGGATTTTTTGAAACTTAGGCGAGCACTGGGCTGCAGCTAAGCCCCCGAGTGGGAGGGTTGCTCTCCACTCGGAAGGTTTTTAGAAACTTAGGTGAGCACTGGGCTGTAGCTAAGCCCCCGAGTGGGAGGGTTGCTCTCCACTCGGAAGGTTTTTGGAAACTTAGGCGAGCACTGGGCTGCAGCTAAGCCCCCGAGTGGGAGGGTTGCTCTCCACTCGG
>NC_041387.1:149463735-149538355 GCF_002162155.2 Triticum dicoccoides | reverse complement strand
CTGGGCAGGATTTTTTAGAAACTTAGGCGAGCAATGGGTTGCAGCTAAGCCTCCGAGTGGGAGGGTTGCTCTCCACTCGGTAGGATTTTTTGAAACTTAGGCGAGCACTGGGCTGCAGCTAAGCCCCCGAGTGGAAGGCTGGCTTACCACTCGGTAGGATTTTGTTTACTTAGGCGAGTACTTGACTGCAGCTAAGCCCCCGAGTGGGAGGGTTGCTCTCCACTCGGTAGGTTTTTAGAAACTTAGGCGAGCACTGGGCTGCAGCTAAGCCCCCGAGTGGAAGGCTAGCTTACCACTCGGTAGGATTTTGTTTACTTAGGCGAGTACTTGGACTGCAGCTAAGCCCCCGAGTGGAAGGCTGGCTAACCACTCGGTAGGATTTTCAAAAACTTAGGCGAAACGGATTCGCAGCTAAGCCTCCGAGTGGAAGGCTGGCTTACCACTCGGCAGGATTTTTTACAAGCTTAGGCGAAACGGGTTCGCAGCTAAGCCACCCACCGGGGAACAGATTTATGGAAGCAAAGGCAATAACAATTTCTAAGAAAATTATGAAACTTTTGTCTTTGATAAATACACTACAGGAGTACTTTTATTACAACTCATCCGAATGGAAAACTTAAGTGTAGAAAGGGCGGAGTAAGTCCGCGTTCCATGCCCTGGGCTCGTCGATCTGGTGCTCGAAATTGTAAAGGCGGTACGCCCCATTATGAAGAACTTTGGTGACGATGAAGGGACCTTCCCAAGTAGGAGCAAGCTTGTGTGGTTTCTGTTGATCCACTCGGAGGACTAAATCTCCCTCTTGGAAAGCTCGACTCTTCACGTTTCTGGCATGGAAGCGACGTAAGTCCTGCTGGTAAATGGTCGATCGGATCAAGGCCATCTCTATTTCTTCTTCCAGAAGATCGACTCCGTCTTGTCGGGCTTGATCTGCTTCAGCTTCAGTGTAAAGTTCGACTCGGGGCGCGTTGTGAAGCAGGTCACTCGGCAAGACTGCTTCAGCTCCGTAGACCAAGAAGAACGGAGTCCTCCCAGTCGATCGATTTGGCGTGGTCCTTAACCCCCAAAGCATCGACGGAAGTTCGTCGACCCAGGCACCAGCTGCGTGTTTGAGGTCGCACATCAGTCGGGGTTTCAGTCCTTTGAGAATTAAGCCATTTGCTCGTTCTGCTTGTCCATTCGACTGAGGGTGAGCGACTGAAGCATAGTCGGCTCGTGTACCCTGAGATGCGCAGAAGGCTCTGAACTCTTCGGAGTCGAAGTTTGACCCATTGTCCGTGATGATACTGTGGGGAACTCCATATCTGAACACCAACTCCCTGATGAAGCTAACGGCGATGCTGTCATCTAAATTCTTGATGGGTTTAGCCTCGATCCACTTAGTGAATTTGTCGACTGCTACTAACACATGGGTGTAGCCGTTTCTTCCTGTCCTCAGAGGTCCAACCATATCCAGTCCCCACACAGCAAAGGGCCAGACGAGTGGAATGGTCTTCAAGGCTGAGGCGAGTTTGTGTGACATGTTGGAGTAAAACTGACATCCTTCGCACTTGTCGACTATCTCTTTCGCCATCTAATTTGCTCTGGGCCAATAAAAACCAGCTCGGTATGCTTTAGCCACGATGGTCCGAGAAGAAGCATGATGGCCACAGGTCCCCGAGTGGATGTCGTTGAGAATCATTCGACCTTCTTCTGGCGTTATGCATTTCTGGCTGACTCCAGTCGTACTTTCTCTGTATAACTGTCCCCTCATGACGGTGAAGGCTTTGGATCGGCGGACGATCTCCCGAGCCTCTTCTTCATTCTCGGGGAGCTCTTTTCTGAGAATATAGGAGATATAGGGCACTATCCAATCGGGAGTGATGACCAGGACTTGCATGATCAAGTCGACCACAACTAGGACCTCAACTTTAGTCGGATCTGTGGCGCTCTTTGGCTGCGGGGCTTCCTTGGTGAAAGGATCTTCTTGAACCGACGGCATGTGAACATGCTCCAAGAACACGCCACTCGGAATAGCTTCCCTCTTGGAACCTATCTTGGCCAAATCATCGGCTGCTTGATTTTTTAGTTGGGGAACGTGATGTAGCTCTAATCCCTCAAATTTCTTCTCCAGCTTTTTGACTGCATTGTAGTATCCAGTCATGGCTGGGCTTCAGACGTCCCACTCCTTCATCACTTGATTGACCACTAAGTCTGAGTCGCCGTAGACCATGAGGCGATGGACGCCGAGTGAAATGGCCATACGCAACCCGTACAAGAGTGCTTCATATTCTGCTTCATTGTTGGAGGAATCAAAGTGAATCTAGAGTACATATCTGAGCTTATCTCCTCGGGGGGAAACCAAGACCACCCTGGCACTAGAACCATTCAGCATTTTGGAGCCATCGAAGAACATAGTCCAGTGCTCCGAGTGAACTTGGGTTGGTAACTGCTGTTCAGTCCACTCGGTGAGGAAATCTGCTATTGCTTGGGACTTGATAGCTTTCTTTGCCTCAAATTTGATATCAAGGGGAAGAAGTTGAATCGCCCATTTTGCCACTCGACCGGTTGCGTCTCTGTTGTGCAGAATCTCTGATAAGGGGGCGTCGGTAACGACTGTGATAATATGGTCAGAGAAATAGTGGGCAACTTTCTTCGTGGTCATGTAAATCCCGTATACAAGCTTCTGATAATGAGGATATCATTGCTTGGATGGGGTCAGGACTTCGGAAATGTAATACACTGGGCGCTGAACTTTGAAGGTTTTTCCTTCCTCTTCCCGCTCGACGTAAGTACAGTACTGACGACTTGTCCTGTGGCTGCAATGTAAAGCAGCAAAGGCTCTTTGCTGATTGGGGCAGCAAGCACCGGCTGGGTGGAAAGCAGGGTTTTTAACTCTGCAAACGCCGCATCAGCTTCTGGAGTCCACTCAAACTTGTCTGACTTCTTCATCAGTCGGTAAAGAGGCAATGCCTTTTCACCGAGGCGAGAGATGAATCGACTTAATGCGGCCAAGCATCCAATAAGTTTCTGGACATCGTGCACACGCATGGGGCGCTTCATTCAGAGTATAGTGCCAACTTTTTCTGGGTTAGCATCGATTCCCCATTCGGAAACGAGAAAACCGAGTAACTTTCCGCCAGGAACTCCGAATGTGCATTTTGATGGATTAAGCTTGATATCATACCTCCTGAGGTTGGCAAATGTTTCAGCTAGGTCAGTCAGCAGGTCGGAACCTTTCCGTGACTTGACCACAATGTCATCCATGGACGCTTCCACATTCCGACTAATTTGAGTGAGCAAACACTTCTGAATCATCCTCATGAACGTGGCTCCGGCGTTCTTGAGGCCGAATGGCATGGTGACATAACAGAAGCACCCGAATGGGGTGATGAAAGCCGTTTTGATCTCATCGGGTCCAAACAGATGGATCTGATGGTACCCAGAATAAGCGTCCAAGAAAGAAAGTCGCTCACATCCCACAGTCGAGTCGACTATTTGGTCGATGCGGGGAAGAAGAAAGTGATCTTTCGGGTAGGCCTGATTGATATGCTTGAAATCGATGCACATGCGAAGAGAGTTGTCCTTTTTGGGGACCATGATGACATTGGCGAGCCACTCGGAGTGGTAAATCTCTCGGATAAACTCTGCTGCTAGGAGCCAAGCCACTTCTTTGCCAATGGCCTTCCTTTTCTGGATGGCGGACCATCGCAGATGTTCCTTCACAGGTTTTGCTTTCGAGTCGACTCGTAGACGATGCTCAGCCAGTCCCCTAGGTACACCCGGCATGTCAGAAGGTTTCCATGCGAAGATGTCCCAGTTCTCACGGAGGAACTGGATGAGCGCTTCTTCCTATTTGGGGTCGAGGGTTGTGGAGATATGAGTCGGAGCAGCGTTTGGGTCTGTCGGGTGGATGTGAATGGGTTTTGTCTCACCGGACGACTGGAACATTGATTCCGTGGCAGGCTTCTTGGCTCGCAACAAATCACTCGGGTCTGTGTTCCTTTGGTGTTCCTGCCACTCTTCTGCCACCATCTGAGCATCGGCGATCTTTGAGCCCTTCTGGAAGCACTCTTCTGCCTTCTTGCGGTTACCGGTGACAGTGATCACGCCTTTAGGGCCTGGCATCTCTAGTTTGAGGTACACGTAACAAGGTCGAGCCATAAAACGTGCATATGCTGGCCTGCCCAAAATTGCATGATAGGCACTCTGGAAATCCACAACCTCAAATGTCAGCTTCTCTTTGCGGAAATTCTTTGAATCGCCAAAAACTACATCAAGAGCAATCTGACCGAGTGACGCGGCCTTCTTGCCAGGAATGACTCCATAAAAACTCATATTGCTCGTGCTCAGTCTGGACATCGGAATGCCCATCCCTTTTAGTGTCTCAGCATACACTATATTCAAATTGCTACCGCCATCCATCAACACTTTGGTCAGTCGAGTGCCCTCAACGACCGGGTCGACCACCAACGCTTGCCTCCCAGGGGTGGCTATGTGTGTAGGGTGTTCAGATTGATCGAATGTAATGGCAGTCTGAGACCACTTCAGGTAATTGGGTGTCGACGGAGCAGCCATGTTTACCTCTCTGTTTATAACTTTCAGTCGGTGTTTGCTCTCAACATCGGCAAAAATCATCAAGGTGTACCTACCCCCCATTCTACTGTCAGACTTAGAACCACGACAGGGGGTACGCTGCCACCCGCAGTGCACAATATTTAGTCCCACCTCACTAGTTGAGAGGAGCTCGCACTGGTTTATAAGCCCCGCCGAGGCTACCATGTCGAGATCCTCTCTAAGCAGGCCTTCTGGGCCTACCTCTCCTACTCTGCCCTGTTGGGCCTACTGGGCTAGCGGGCCTGCATCCTGGCCCAACTACAAGTTGGGTTTCTAGTCGTATGCAGGCCGCTGTGGCCCAGTAGGTGGGCTATTTTTAATTTGTTTTTTCTTTTTTCTTTTCTGCTTGATTTATTTTCTTTTATTTATTTCTGAGTTGTTTTTATTGTATTTAGAATTTCTTTGTGAATATTTTTGCTTTAGGTACCAAAACTAACAAACTTTCTGTTAGTGCCAGTAGTTTTCAAATTTGAATAGTTTAAATTTGAATTATTTGAAATTTGTGTGAATCACTAGTTTGGGAATAACTTCACTTTAAAAATAGATTTTTTAGGGATTCTTTTTTCTTATGTTTAATATTAGTGTGTTTTATCATTATATTCAATTATGTAATACTTAGGTTATTTAAAAAAATGAAATGCCTTTGTAACAAATGAATTTTTGTCCAAAACCATGATACTTCGAAAGATATTGTCCATTTTGTACACGAAGTGGATCCAGATTTTGCCGTAACCCTCTCTACTTTTTTGCACAGCATGACCTGTCGTTGCCACAGTAATTAGATGAAACCCACTAGCATGTGTAGGAATTGATTGAGCCATATGTATGTGTTGTTCCTACCTTTCTATGTCTGCTATGCTTAGAGTCGTGTCAGGTCTGGTTCATCTGGGTGATGGGCTGGAGTGAAATGATCATGTCGGTAATGAGAGTGATGTGGTGAACACGATTTGGTAAAGGTATAGATGAGAGGCCATGTAGGAGTACATGGTGGGTTGTTTCATTGAAGCCGACCTTTAGAACTGAGATCTGTATGCGTGATTTAAGATTCAGCTACTACCATGCATTGGGCCCTGAAATATGACCCCGCTCGACTTCTTATTCACCCTAGTCCTCTGTCCAGGAGTTGCAAGTAGTTTCTGGTGTTTGTAGCTTACTGGAGGCCGTGGACAGCGCTGACCCGCGGGGTGGGCTGTGATGCGGTAGGTACGTGGCACGGTGTATCGAATACCCGTTAGGTATCTCGGGAACCCTGTACACATCGTTCGGGGCCGTATGGGAAACCTCGGCCGGACTCCCTGCGGATGGAACCTGGATAGGTGATAAACCTAGACTAGAGACTTAGGTGTTTAGGTAGGTCGTGGTCTACACCCACGTCGGCTTTCGCTTGAAGTCTGCCGAGCACATGTCGTGTGTAGACGCTAAGTGGTGGAAACATGTATGAAGAAGTACACCCCTGCAGGGTTAACATGATCTATTCGAATAGCCGCGTCCGCGGTAAAGGACTACTTGGTTGCTTATACAGTTCATAGACAAGTGAATGGATACTACTAAAAATCTCAAGATAAGCGTGAGTGCCGAGGATGGCTCTTCCGTAGGATGACGGAGGTGGATCCTCGGTGGTGTATTGAAGTGGTGAGTAGTGGACTCGTGTGCGCAAAACCATTTCAAGTTGGAGTCTCGTAGGATAGTTTAGCCAAGAGTCAAAGCTGGCTTGCTGCAATAACTCCACGAACCCTTCTTGATAATGTGCATGTATGTAGGATCTGACGTAAGTCTTGCTGGGTACCTTTGTACTCATGTTGCTATAATTTACATTTTACAGAAGGCGCTGCAACCCCTTCTGATGGGTTCTTCGTAGACGTTGACATCGACGAGTAGACTAAGGCCCAGGTGGTAATCCTTAGCTTGTGAAGGTCCACGTAGTATAGCTAGGCTTTCCAAGCCTCTTTTATTTTACTAGTTGTCTGTACTCACACAAGTTACTTCCGCTGCTGGTTTGTATGACTGTATGACTTGAATGTGGGTCGTGTGACCCGTACTTGTATGTATGTTATGTATGGCTCTCTGAGCCTTTAAATAAAGTACTTGTGTCATAGAGTCATGTTGTGATGCCTTGTTGTATTTGCACATATCGAGCATATTGTGGGTATGATTGAAATGCTTGGTATGTGTGGGATCTGACTATCTAGTTGTTTATCTTTAGTAGCCTCTCTTACCGGGAAATGTCTCCTAGTGTTTCCATTGAGCCGTGGTAGCTTGCTACTACTTCGGAACACTTAGGTTGGCCGGCATGTGTCCTTCTTCGTTCCTGTGTTTGTCCCTTCGGGGAAATGTCACGCATTGAGTACCGGAGCCCTGTTAGCCCGCTACAGCCCGGTTTACCGGAGTCCTGCTAGCCCAGTGCTACAGCCTGGACCCACTTGCTGATGACCGACACGTCCGATGCTGGGTCATGGATGCCTGTCCCTGTAAGTCTGTGCCACTTTGGGTTTACGACTAGTCATGTCAGCCCGGGCTCCTTATCATATGGATGCTAGCGACATCATCATATACGTGAGCCAAAAGGCGCAAACGGTCCTGGGCAAAGGTAAGGTGACACCCGTGGGAATACCATGCGTGAGGCCGCAAAGTGAAATGAGGTGTTACAGGCTAGATCGATGTGACATTGAGTCGGGGTCCTGACATGATCATAATATATACATTGTCAAAATATGTACATAATGAGAGCCTATGGCTCATGTGTAGTAAGGCCGTAGATGAACGATATTCCACGGCCGACGGGTCTGCTCCTCCGATTTGCTTGAGTCTTTGTGCTCGCGAACGTTGATGAGGTAGTATGATCCGTTGTGCAGATTCTTGCTAACCACAAAGGGCCCTTCCCAAGGTGGGGATAACTTGTGCATATCGGTCTGATCCTGAATGAGCCGGAGCACTAAGTCGCCTTCTTGAAAGGTTCTTGTTTTAACCCAGCGGTTGTGATAACGCCACAGGTCTTGCTGATAAACCGCCGAACGAGCCAACGCCATGTCTCGTTTTTCATCGAACAGGTCCAGTGCTTCTTGACGTGCTTGCTCATTGTCCGCTTCAACATAATTGGCAACCCGGGGAGAGTCATGACGAATATCACTTGGGAGTACCGCCTCTGCCCCGTAGACCATGAAGAAAGGTGTATAACCTGTAGAACGGTTCGGGGTTGTGTTTATGCTCCATAACACAGATGGTAGCTCCTCCACCCAACAACCCTGCGTCCTCTTCAAAGGAACCATAAGCCGGGGCTTGATGCCCTTCAAGATTTCCTGATTGGCTCTCTCAGCTTGACCATTAGATTGGGGGTGAGCCACAGATGACACATCAAGCCGGATGTGCTCTCTTTGACAAAAGTCCTCCATCTCACCTTTGGAGAGGTTTGTGCCATTAGCTGTGATGATGCTGTGTGGAAAACCAAAACAGAAGATCACCTTTTTGATGAATTGAACTGCCGTGGCTGCGTCACACTTGCTTACTGGTTCCGCTTCAACCCATTTAGTAAACTTATCAACTGCCACCAACAGGTGTGTCTTCTTATCTTTGGATCGCTTGAAAGGCCCTACCATGTCAAGCCCCCAAGTAGCAAACGACCATGTGATGGGAATCATCTGTAACTCCTGAGCCGGAACATGAGCTCGTCGTGATCCTCACCAAGTCCTCAGCATAAGCATGAGCCGTTAGCCAATAGAAACCATGACGAAAAGCTTTAGCAACCAAGGATTTTGAACCGGCGTGATGACCACAGTCTCTTTCGTGGAACTCTCGTAGAATCTCATGGCCTTCTTCAGGAGAAACGCAGCACTTGAACACACCAGAAACACTACAACGGTGTAACTCGCCATTGTGAACAACCATGGACTTGGATCGCCGGACTATCTATCTGGACAAAACTGCATCCTCTGGCAACTCGCCCCAGTTCAAATACGCCAAGTATGGAACCGTCCAATCCGGAATAATGTGTAAAGCGGCTACCAACTGTGCCTCCAGATGGGAATAGCGAGGTCGTCCTCTGTAGGAAACTGAACTGACGGGTTGTGCAAGACATCCAGAAACGTATTAGGTGGCACCGGTTTACACTGAGATCCCAGCTAGCTTAAAGCATCAGCTGCCTCATTTTTGCGTCGATCAATGTGCTCCACTTGATAACCCTTGAAGTGACCAGCGACAATATCCACCTCTCGTCGGTAAGTCGCCATGAGTGGATCCTTGGAATCCCAAGTACCTGGAACTTGTTGGGCTACCAGATCCTAGTCTCCAAAGCATTGTACCCGGCTTAAGCTCATCTCTATAGCCACTCAAAGACCATGGAGTAAGGCTTCATACTCAGCTGCATTGTTAGTACAAGGGAACATTAAGCGAAGAACATAATGAATTTTATCACCTCGAGGGGAAGTAAGGACAACTCCAGCCCCCGAGCCCTCCAATTGCCTGGACCCATCAAAGTGGATAGTCCAGTATGTGCTGTCCGATTTGTCTTCTGGTTTCTGCAACTCTGTCCAATCATGGATGAAATCCACAAGGGCCTGGGATTTGATAGTTGTTTGAGGCATATACTTCAAACCGTGTGGTCCATGCTCAATATCCCAATTAGCAACTCGGCCAGTCGCCTCCCTGTTCTGGATTATATCCCCCAAAGGAGTAGAGCTGACCACTGTGATGGGATGGCATTGAAAATATTGTTTAAGCTTCCGGCTAGCCATGAAAACCCCATACACTAGCTTCTGCCAATGCGGATATCTTTGCTTTGACTCAATGAGCACTTCGCTAATATAATAAACTGGCCTTTGAACCTGGTACTCCTTCCCAACCTCCTTGTGCTCCACCACAGTAGCTACACTGACAGCCCGGGCATTAGCGGCCACATATAACAACAGTGGTCCCTTATCAACTAGAGCAGCAAGAACTGGCAGTTCACCCAACTACCTCTTTAAGTCCTCAAACGCCGCATCAGCAGCATCGCTCCAGACAAAGTCGTCTATCTTCTTCAACATCTGATACAGAGGGATTGCCTTCTCTCCCAACCGGCTGATAAACCGGCTCAAAGCTGCAATTCGACCCGCCAAACGTTGAGCATCATTGATGCACGCTGGTTTAGCCAGGGATGTGATAGCTTTGATCTTTTCTGGATTAGCCTCAATTCCCCGGTTGGACACCAGAAAACCCAAGAGCTTGCCAGCCGGTACACCAAAAACACACTTAGCCGGATTGAGCATCATTTTATAAACTCTCTAGTTATTAAAAGTTTCGTGCAAATCAGTTATGAGTGTCTCTGCTTTTCTAGAATTCACCACAATATCATCCACAAAAGCATGAACATTGCACCCAATCTGAGTATGAAGACAATTCTGCACACAGCGCTGATAAGTTGCCTGGGCACTCTTGAGCCCAAAGCGCATAGACACATAACAGAAGGCTCCAAAGGGAGTGATGAAGGTTGTCTTCTCCTGGTCCTTAGCTGCCATCTTGATCTGATAATAACCAGAATAAGCATCCAAGAAACTCAAACACTCACAACCCGCCATGGCATCAATGATTTGATCAATACGAGGGAGGGCAAATGGATCAGTTAGGCAAGCTTTGTTCAAATCTGTGTAATCCACACACATCCGCCAAGTGCCGTTTTTCTTAAGTACGAGCACTGGATTAGCCAACCACTCCGCGTGAAACACCTCCACAATAAACCCTGCTGCCAATAGCCGGGCTACCTCTTCACCAATGGCCTTGCGCCTCTCTTCATTAAAATGGCGAAGAAACTGTTTGACTGGTTTAAACTACGGATCGATGTTAAGAGTGTGCTCAGCGAGTTCCCTTGGTACACCTGGCATGTCAGAAGGTTTCCATGCAAAGATGTCCCGGTTCTACGGATGAACTCGATGAGAGGGCTTTCCTATTTCGGATCCAAGTTGACACTGATGCTGAACTGGTTGGATGAATCACCAGGAACAAAATCAACCAATTTAGTCTCATCAGCCGATTTAAACTTCAAAACCGGATCATGCTCTGTAGTGGGCTTCTTTATAGAAGTCGTATCTGCCGGATCGACATTGTCCTTATAAAACTTCAATTCCTCCGTTGCACAAACCGATTCAGCATATGCCGCATCACCTTCCTCGCACTCCAGCGCAATCTTACGGCTACCATGAATCGTGATGGTCCCCTTATGACCTGGCATCTTGTGCTGCAGATAAACATAACACGGCCTTGCCATGAATTTAGCATAAACCGGTCGTCCAAACAAGGCATGGTACGGACTTCTGATTTTGACCACTTCAAAGGTCACCGTCTTGGATCTTGAATCATGATCATCTCCAAAAACTACCTCCAGAGCTATCTTACCAACTGGGTAAGCCGATTTACCAGGCACCACACTGTGAAAAACGGTGTTTGACGGTCTAAGGTTCTTATCTGTCAACCCCATACACCGGAAGGTTTCGTAATACAAGATATTGATACTGCTCCCTCCATCCATGAGCACCTTGGTGAACTTGTAACCTCCAACCTACGGTGCAACCACCAAAGCTCGATGGCCCGGATTGTTAACCCGGGGCGGATGATCCTCCCGACTCCAAACAATAGGCTGTTCAGACCAGCGTAGATAACGTGGCACTGCCGGCTCAACAGAGTTTACTGCCCTTTTATGGAGCTTCTGATCGTGCTTGGACAAACTAGTAGTGAAGACATGATACTGTCCACCGTTTAACTACTTCGGGTTGCTCTGGTAACCCGACTACTGCTGATTCCCCTGATTACTCTGCTAATTGTGACCACCTTGGTTGTTCTAATTGCCCTGATTATTTTGAAATCCCGAGTTTGAACCGCCACCACCGTAACCCGGCCCATGAAACCCTAGACCGGAACCACCGGATTGACCCTGATCATACCGAAAAAGATCGGAGTTTTTGAAATCCCTCATGATGAAACAATCCTTCCAGAGGTGTGTGGCCGGAACTTCCTTTGTCCCGTGCTTTGGGCAGGGCTGGTTTAACAAGTGTTCCAGATTCATGCCTCCACCGCACTGGGGTGGTTTACCCTTACGGCGCTGCATATTGCCCTGCATATTGGTGTTAGCCACAAAATCTGAATTGTCTGCTTTATGCTTACCATTGTTCCCGTGGTTCGCCTGGTTATGTTGTCCTTTTGTACAGGCATTCTTCTTTCCCTTCTCCTGCTTCTCTTCATCGGAATCATGGTCTTTGGTATTATCAGAATCAGCATACTGAACCAAAGCTGCCATGAGCGTTCCCATATCAATGCAGTGACGCTTGAGCCGTCCCAACTTCATCTTCAGCGACTTAAAC
This sequence comes from Triticum dicoccoides, assembly GCF_002162155.2. Lineage (NCBI taxonomy): Eukaryota > Viridiplantae > Streptophyta > Magnoliopsida > Poales > Poaceae > Triticum > Triticum dicoccoides. The sequence continues at coordinate 149,526,437 of NC_041387.1, read as the reverse complement.
CGGCAGTTGCCCTCCAAGGTCATGATTGCCGTATCAGGATTAATGCGGCCTGACAAATGCAGGATTTTTGAAACTCGACACACCCAATGAGTTGTTGATTCATTCTCTCCTTGGACCCAAGCCGCCAGATCCACAATGGACATGGGTTGCTTGCACGTGTCCTTGAAGTTCGCTATAACTTCAACTCATCCCATGAACTGATCGAGTTAACGGGCAGGCTCTTCAGCCAGGTACGAGCCATTCCTTCTAACATCATGGTGAAGTATTTTGCACACGCTGCTTCATCCACATCCAGCATCTCCATTGCCATCTCATAACTTTCAACACACGCCTCAGGGGGTTGATCGGTGGTATAATTAGGCACTTTACACGAACCCTTGAAATCCTTGGGTAGCCACACATTACGCAGAGCCGGGGTGAGGCACGGTACTACCCAAGAACTAAAAGCCAAACCACGTTCAACTGATGTCGTTGGTTGAACCGGAGCAGTTTGATGATTCTGGTACTATGCTGCCAACTATGCTGCTAACTCTGCTTCGCGCCGTGCCCTGCCGTTGTTCACCACATCCTGAGCATTCAAACTGCCGTGCACCGGATTAGGACCTCGAGGGGCATCACGACGCTGCGCACTGCTTGACATGGCCGGTTCATCCATGTGCCTGCTGTAACTCTTGCTTGGACGGGGGGTTGAATGTATTGTGTCTCGGCTGTAGGAATAAGCTTGCTACTGCACAACAGCGATTTGAAGAAGATCCCTGGCTCGTCGTGTCTCAACCGCCGCCAGTGAATCACCCTCCATCGGAATAGCTACCAAGCACGATGCTGTAGCAATCATGTTATCAAAAGGGCTAGAGAAGTGACATGGTGGCTCTGTTAGGTATTGCAGCGGGTTGTCCATCCGTCGAGGCGGGTCCATCACCCGTGGCTGATCTGGCGCCGTCCCAGGTGCCTCGGTCTGGTTTACTGCTGCCGGATTACTAGGCCCAGCTCCTAGCGTATTGAAGAGATTCATTCCTTCGTAAACCGGTGGTAGACAAGACCTATACTTCCTCCTCATTACTTCGTTTGACACATTCTGATCCAACATAAGCCGGTAATTCTGCGCCTGAATCTGCTGTGATTGGGCATCTAAAGCGGCCCGCTCCTTAGTCATCCTGACCTCCTCAGCCGCCAAGTCCGCCTGACTTATCTGATCCTTTAGTTTTGTAACATCCGCATTATGCTGATCTTGGGTCTCCGAGGTGACTGTCGTGGTCAACAATGTTGTCAAAGCGTCCAGCAAACAGGCATGAAATTGGGCCGGGCGGCGCGCAGGGCCTCCTGCCGCGGCTGCCGATCCGGAGATCATTGTTGCTGTGGATGAAGATTGCACAGTTGGTTGTGTACCGGCCATGAAGATTGCAACTCGGTTTGGCGGTTCAAAGGGGCCCAGAATATTGTCGCCATCAGAATATCCCCCAATCTGGCCATCTAGGAATTGGTATAGTGACTCGGTTTCGCCAGTGGATGATTCGCCATCTAAGTAGATGGCCGTCTCACCGTCGGACACCAGTTCAGATTCCGCACCATGGATGAACCCTACGAACATACGCTTCATGGCAGGCTGAACCCGGGCAGGACTTGCACGCTGAGCCATTTCGCGAGGTCGGTGGAGATGTCCGGCTTAGGGCCCGGTTCGCCGATCTTGCACATGAAAACATGAATTCCGCCAAAGGGGAACCGGTACCCGTAGTCGATTGAGCCGGCCTCGGGGCCCCAGCCTGCATTGTCTATGTAGAGTTTGCCGCGAGGACTCTTGGTCATCCGGCCAACCACGTACCCTTTGAGTCCTTCAAAGTTGCCCTTTAAGAACTCAAAACCATCGTCCGATAGCCCCACGGTGGGCGCCAACTATCGTGGAATTAACACGTCAGATGTCCTAGCAGAAGGACTTAGTCTTGGAGCTATCACAACGAGGTTAGCTTAAAGGGGTTTACCGGAACAAAGGACACACGAAGTTTATACTGGTTCGGCCCCTTGCGGTGAAGGTAAAAGCCTACGATCAAGTTGTTGTGGGATTGATTGATCTTGATGAGTAGGGAGCGAATCCACTTTACCTATCTCTCAAGCTGTTGTTTCTTGTCCCTGAACTGCCACCTGGTCATCCCTTTATATACACAGGTTGACACCCGGACGGTTTACAGAATCCCGAGGCCGTCTCATACAAGTGTCCGGCTCGGTCTCTTCCCTTCCCTAACTTACAATACAAGTTTATACAACTATGGCGGTTTACAACTATGGGCCCTAATCCGCCTTTTGGGCTCCTGTCCTCTAAGCCTTAATGGTAGACCGCCATCTTCCTTGTCTTCATGGGCTTCAATATAGATGAGCGTGAAACGGCCCCTCCTGGGCGGTTTACACTCAGTAGTTATACCCTCAACAGCCGTCATCCTACGGAAGGGCAATCCACGACACTCACACTTGTCTTGAGGCTTTTAGTAGTTTCCCTTTACTTGTCTATGAACTGTATAGGCAACCAAGTGGTCCCTTACTGTAGACGCGGCTATTCGAATTGATGATGTTAACCCTGCAGGGGTGTACTTCTTCATACATGTTTCCACCACTTAGAGTCTGCACATGACATGTGCTTGGTAGACTTCAAGTGACAGCCGACATGGGTGTAGACCACAACCTGACTAACCACACAAATTCCTAGTCCAGGTTTATCGCCTATTCAGGTTCCATCTGCAGGGACTCCGGCCGAGGTTTCCACATACGGCCCCAAACGATGTGTACAGGGTTCCGAGACACCAAACGGGCACCCGGCTTACCCGGCCACGTACCTACCGGATCACAGCCCACCCCGAGAGTCAGCGCTGTGCACGGCCTCCAGTATACTACAAACACCAGAAACTACTTGCAACTCCTCGACAGAGGACAGGGGCGGTTAATAAGTCGAGCGGGCTCATATTTTAGGGCCCAATGCATGGTAGTAGCTGAATCTTAAATCACACATATAGATCTCAGTTCTTAAAGATGGTTCCAATGAAACAACCCACCATGTACTCCTACATGGCCTCTCATTGATACCTTTACCAAATCGTGTTCAACACTTCACTCTCATCACCGACATAATCATTTCACTCTAGCCCATCACTAGATGAACCAGACCTGAGACGACTCTAAGCATAGCAGGCATAGCAAGGTAGGAAACACAAACATGGCTCAATCAACTCCTACACATGCTAGTGGGTTTCATCTAGTTACTATGGCAATGACAGGTCATCCAGAGGAAATGGGTTCGACTACCGCAACACTCATAAGTTTGAATGTTGTTGTCTTAAATGCAGTAAATGAGAGCAGGAGCGAGAACATGGGATTTCATCGATATGATCAAATGGTGGTTGCTTGCCTGGCAAATCGGTAGACGGGTACTGTCCTTCAGTTGGATATTCACGGTAATCCTCCGGAACAGAAACTACCGCAGAGAATCATATCTGTAACACAATCAATACACGACAATTATGCAACAATATGATGCATGCATATGACAAGGCAAAATGATTGTGTTGGGCTAATGCAACTACAACCAGATGGGTTTGAGCCATTTTGAACCAAAGGATCAACCCCAAACTCATCTTAGGAACTTAAATAGTGCCTTATCATGTTTTGCACTACACAACAGGGTTAAGTTGCTTCAACATGCATGAAACCTGTACAGATGGATAGATTTGATTTTTTTGATCATTTTTCATATACAAATCTTTGCATTTGGAGTTATAGATTATTTTTTATGATTTTTAGAAGTTAGCACTTTTTTTTGGAATTTCCTAAATAAGAATAAATCCAGAAAAGGCATTACTGCGTCAGCATTGCATCAGCACTGTGTTAGCAGGTCAACTGTGTGGTCCAGGTCAAATCTGAACAATGGGACCCACTGGTCAGTGTCACAGTTAGTTAACTAACTAATTACGGTTAGTTTAATTACTAAACTGGGTTTAACCAAGAGCGGGGCCCACATGTTAGTGACCCGGGGGGTCAAATCCCTGCTCAACTGGGTCAAATCACCGGTGTTTAGCCAACGGTGACGAACAAACACGGCAGAGGTTGTGGGTTTCGCACTCCGGCGACCAAATGGGCGGCGGAGGGCATCTATGCATAGCTGGGAGCGAGCCGCCTCGAATGGTGGTGGTGGTTGGGCTCGGGGTCGCCAAAAACGACGCCGGCGATGAGCTTGGTGGCTGCCGGAGTTTGGGCGAGCTCGAACTCAATGCTATGGTGCACGTGGAGGCTCGGGCTTAGCTCCTACGAGGCCTAGGTGGTGCGGTGAGTGCGTTGGGCATGGCGGTGAATCCGTTGCGTGGCCGGAGCCACATCGGTGGTGAGCTCAGGCGGTGGCACGTGCAGCTGTGCTCAGTGCGGTTGCTATGGCATGCGCAAGCGAGAATGGCGAGGGAGAGGAGAGGTAGGAGCTCACAGCGATCATGACGAGCTATGCAGTGGGGTCGGGGATGAGATGGAGCGAGCGGGGCGGTGAAGTGGATCTCCAGCGACAGCGAGGCGAGATGAGGTCGGTGCAGTGGCTCCGAGGCAAACGAGCGATCGGGGCTAGATCTGCTCGATGAAGAGGATAGTGGCGGAGCTTCTGGACACGGCGGGGCGACGAGGGGGCAATGGTGGCTGCGGTTACGACGGCGGTGCGGCTGCGGCAGCGGCGGCCATGGCGGGGAGAGAACGAGAGAGAGGCGCACGGGGGCGAATGAGGTGTCGGGGAGGTCGGGACGACGAGCAGGAGTTCATCCACGCGTCCAACAGCTCGGCGACAAGCAGGTGGAGGTGTCGCGAGCTAGGGCGCGCCGACGCTGACCTCTCTGCCTGCCTGGCGAGAGGAAGCAGCTGACTGGCCATTGGCCACCACAGTGCTGGGCCGCCAGGTAGGTTTGGCCAGGTAAGTTGCTTTCCTTTTATTTTCTATTTTCTTTTTTTCTGTAACTTTGGGGCTTTATTAAAAAATACTTTGGCACTCTCAAAATCCATGAAACTGCTCAAGGACACTATTTGGAATATTTTCTACAGTAAACATTTTAGTTCGTGAATATTTGGACATTTAAAATATTATATAACATTTAAATGTCGAAATGCAAATAGAATATGATTTAATTCAGTGACCCAATGCTGTCCTAGAAAAAGGTGCACCATTTTTGTCAGAGGTTCTAGACCAAGGCAAAGATGATGAACATTTTTGAAGGGCATTTCAGGTTCATTGAAAATGTATTTTAGTAACCCTAGTTGATTTAGGTGGTGCTGGGGGTTTCTCTCATCCCCAATTCAACTTTCTAAGAGAAGCAAACATGATGCAATCACGCTAATGCATGCACTGACTAGGGTTGTGACAAGTCACCCCCAATCAGAAAAATCTCATCCCGAGATTTAGGATCCGCCGGAAAGAAAGTGGGGTACTCAAGTCAAAGACGATCCTCCCTTTCCCAAGTGGCTTCTTTCTCGGGATGGTGTGACCATTGAACATTGAGAAACTTGATGTTATGGCATTGAGTGGTACGGTCGGCTTGATCAAGGATACGAACGGGATATTCCCGATATGTGAGATTATCTTGGTGATCAAGCGTTTCATGGTCCACTCCATGGATAGGCTCCGAGAAGCAACGCCTGAGTTGAGAAACGTGGAAGAGATCATGAACTCTGGAAAGATGCAGGGGTAGTTCCAATTGGTAGGCAACTTCTCCTTGTTTGGCAAGAATGCGAAAGGGACTAATGTAGCGAGGAGCCAATTTGCCTTTGATATCGAAGCGATGGGTTCCCTTGAGAGGTGTAACCCGAAGGTAAGGCTTCTTGTCAACTTGAAAATTCATGGCCTTATGTTTACGATCATATTGGCTCTTTTGATGAGATTGGGTTGTTTTCAACTTTTCACAAACAATGTGAACTTGCTCTTTTGCTTCCTGGATCATGTCCGGGCCAAAGAATTGTCTTTCCCTGGTTTCTGACCAATTAAGAGGCGTTTGACACCTTCTTCCATGGAGAACTTCAAAAGGAGCTTTGCCCAAGTTAGATTGATAGCTATTGTTATAAGCAAATTCAGCAAATGGAAGGCATTTCTCCCAGTCCATTCCGAATGAAATAACAGAAGCTCGGAGCATATCTTCCAGAATTTGATTGACGCGTTCTACTTGACCACTTGATTAAGGGTGGAAGGCAGTGCTAAAGGAGAGACGAGTACCCATAGCATTTTGGAAACTTTCCCAAAATCGAGAGTTGAAGAGACTTCCACGATCTGAGTTAACATCCAATGGAACACCATGAAGAGACACTATTTGGAAGATATAAAAATCTGCTAGCTGGCTAGCGGTTATACTCTCTCGAACAGGCAAGAAATGGGCTTATTTGGAAAGACAATCGATGACGACGAAGAGGGCATTATTCCCTCTCTTGGTCCTGGGAAAACCAGTGATAAAATCCATACCAATTTGATCCCATTTCCATTTAGGAATAGCTAATGGTTGAAGGGTGCCAGCAAGCCGTTGACGATCTGAATTAATACGACAACAGACGTCGCAACTAGCAATATATTGAGCAATTTCTCTCTTCATCCCAGTCCACCAAAACCTCTGGCGTAGGCCATGATACATCTTAGTACTACTGGGATGAATGGTGAGAGTGGATTCATGAGCCTCCTTAAGGATCAACTGCCATAGATGCTGGTTCTTGGGAACCACTAGATGGTTCTCAAAGAAGACAACACCTCGGTTATCCATAGAGAAACATTTAGAAACCCCACTAGCAATGTTGTCCTGGATGCGGGTTATACCTTTATCACACTTCTGGTCAGCTATGATTTGATTCGTAAGGGTAGGTTTAGCCACCAAGGTAGAAAGGAATCCTTGAGGAACAATGTGAAGGTTAAGCTTCCAAAATTCCTCATGGAGAAGTGGTTGACTTTGTTGTAACATCAGGTTGTTACAATAAGATTTATGACTTAGTGCATCAGCCATGCCATTGGCTTTTCCTAGGGTGTAAGTTATCCCTAAGTCGTAATCTGTGATGAACTCTACCCAACGTATTTGTCTGAGATTCAAATCTGGTTGGGTGAATATGTATTTCAGACTTTGGTGATCGGTGAAAATTTCGCAACAATTACCGAGAAGGTAATGTTGCCAGGTTTTGAGTGCATGGACTACAGGTGCAAGCTCTAGATCATGTGTAGGATAGTTTTCCCCATGTGGATGCAACTGCCGTGAAGCATAGGCAATTACATGGCGATTGTGCATGAGTATGCAACCTACTCCTTGTCGCGAAGCATTGCAATAGATAACAAAGTCCTTGGAGAAATCTGGTGGTACCAGTACCGGAGCAGATGCCAGGCGTCTTTTCAGTTACTGAAAAATGTGCTCGCACTGTGGGGTCCACTCGAACTTTTTATCTTTCTCGAGGAGTTCAGTTAGAGGTTTAGCAACCTTGGAGAAGTTCTCGACAAAGCGCCAGCAGTAGCTCACTGTCGGCGTCCTGGATTCGGGGGTATCTAGCCCTACCTGCCTGCAGCCCACCACGTGGTTCCATCAGCGGACTAGTACGGCCCAGCTCCCACACCGACACCGCAAGACCCTTGCGAGGGGCAAAGCCTCGCGAGGCGGGCAATGCCAAGACCCCTGAAGGAATCAGACTCCTCAGGAGGGCTCCTGAGGGGCGGAGAGTTCTATGCAAGTTACCTCACGAGGCTCAGCTGACGTCAGCCATGACGACCAAGGCCAGGCGGGCGCTAGGCGGGTGCAGAGCGCAGGTTTCCTCTTTAGTGCAAAGGAGGCAAGCCACAGGCGCGGAGTCCCGAGGAATCAACCAAAGGTTTCCATTCCGGTGTAACAAGACCAAGACCGCCAGGACGGCAGGGCGGAGGTGATCAACGAGCCCACCATAGCGTCACGACCAGAGGCTCTTCGTAGGCGAAGACTACTTTTGTGAGGATAGACTGTACTACTTGTCCCATTTCAAATCCGGCCGTTGTGGGATCCCATCCAGCTCATATTTGGGAAGAGGACCAAGGCCACTATAATTAGGACTAGCCACCACCATAGAAGAAAACAAGAGAAGAGGGGACGGGAGAAGAAGGAGAACAATTAGAGCTAGCATACACCACACCAGATCAAGAACACCTCACCTCCTGAGGTTTGTTCATCCACTGTACAAGTTCGTCTGCAGCCTACAAGGCAATCCGCCACACCACACTGGATTAGGGTATTACACCACAACGGTAGCCTGAAGCAGTATAAATCTCTGTTTCTTTGTGTCTCATTGAGCTCAATAGGCTAGGCTTAGGAGGATCACGAGTAGCTAGGCTAGGCATGCTGAGATCTCTGCATGCACCCCAGAGTTTGAACCTCTCAAGGGTTTTCAGATCCCTAATTCCGACATTTGGTGCACTAGGTAGGGGTGCATCAGATCCTCTCTTCCGTCTTTCGGTCCACCACCACTCCGACGCCTCCATGGCCGATGCGCACTCGGCTCGCGCCGAGCGTCGGGCTGCAGTGGCCGCCAGCGTCGCTCAGATGGATCCGGCGGGTGACGGCTGTGCCCGTCATGCTCCTTCTCCAATGGCCAATGCCGCTATAGGCCCTGCCGGCCACAAGCAACAAGCTTCATCGTTGCACCCATCGGTGTGTTGTGACGGCCGCACCGCTACTCCGTCACTGACCCCAGCAGCTTCGTCATCCCACGCACGTCGCGGCGAGGTGGACGCGTAGGCCGCTCTACTCACAGCGTGGGAGCTTCTATGATACCGCCCAGTGGGAGATCTCTACCAGGAGTGGCTCGAGCAGATCGCCGAGCTCATCAGCGTTGCGCACGGGGGCTCCGATGGGCCGGCTCACTCGCTGCCTCAGCAACCACCTGCAGCGGGCGACTTGGCGCACGGGGCTCCTCCACCACCTCCGGCCCGGGGCACCATCATCGAGCCAAGGCGTATGGTTCCATGGCACAACCCACAGCACCGGACGCAAGCTTAGGATGACATAACCTCCCAAGTGGTGCAGCATCCCCAAGGAGAAGCGTGCATGCTGCGAGCACCCCAGCACCAGGCTCGCGTGCCGCCATAGGAGGTGGCGGTGCACGTGCACCAGGATCATGTTCCACCCCATCGACGACCTCCGGTGGCCATGGCAGGATGCCGCACGTTCACTCTAGAGCTCCGCAATGTTGTCTGGCCAAGAAAGTTCAAGCCCGACCTGCCTCTGTGTTACGATGGCACCGCCGACCCCGCTGAGTTCCTGCAGCTCTACGAGCTGAGCATCGATGCGTCCAGCAGCGACGAGAAGATCATGGCAAACTGGTTCCCTATGGCCCTCAAGGATGGCGCGCGTTCTTGGCTCCTGAACCTAACCAGAGACAAAGCGCGGCTGCGACCACCCCGAGTCATCCAAGGGCAAGAGGCTGTTCTGCGCCTTCCACAACACCAGCGTCTGCGAGGAGGTCAGGGCTCTCCGTGATGGGTGCCTCGGTCGACGCCCCGAGCATAACGATCAAGGCTACAGTCGCAGAGGTGGCCGAGGTGGAGGACATTGGGATGGACGTGACCGTCGTCAGGAGTGGCGCGACCAGCCTCGTGAGGACCGCTGGCAGGGCCAGCCTCGCGAGGACAACTGGAGGGAGCAGCCTCGCGACGATCGACCTCAGGGCAACGCCGCTTTGCCTCCTCTGCCTCCACCGCCAAGGAGGAATGAAGATCACCACCAGGACGAGGGGGCCGGGGGCTTCCAGGAGCCTTGGGCCATTGCCTGCATCTTGGGCGGCTCACAGGCCCCGGCTTCCCACCGCATCTTCAAACAGTTCGCGCACGAGATGAATGCAGTGCTCCCCAATCCTGAAGCAACTCGCCCTCTCAAGTGGTCCAAGTGCGCCATCACCATCGACTCCTCAGACCGGCTCAAGTGTGCGCCACCGCTGGCGCGCTCCCCATGCTCTGCTCCCCCGTCATCAGCAATGTGGCCGTCACCAAGACTCTCATCAATGGCGCAGCAGGACTCAATGTTCTCTCTGTTCAGACGTTCGACAGGTGTCGGATATGGGGTTCCAGCTTAACCCTTAAGGTTCAAACTCTGGGGTGCGCACGAAGATCTTCCCCCTACCGATCCACGTCCCAACGCCGCGCTGAGAATCTAAGCTAAACGATGAACAACACAAGGGACACAGGATTTATACTAGTTCGGGCCGCCGTTGTGGTGTAATACCCTACTATAGTGTGTGGTGTGGTGGATTGCCTCAGGGGCTAAAGATGAACAGTACAGGAGAAGAACAGCCTCGCGAGAGGTGTTCTTGTGTGGTGGTTTGCTTGAGTAGGATTCTCTAAGCTATCGATCCTCTCTCCCTCAGATGCCTTCCACTGTGGTAGCTAGCCCTATTTATAGAGGCCCTGGTCCTCTTCCCAAATATTGAGCGGGAAGGGCGCCAACAACGACCATTTTGAAGGGGAACATCTAGTACAAGTTATCCTGACTAAAGCTGGTCTTCGGCTGCCAAAGGCACTGGTGATGACACCGTCTTGGGCTCCACGGTGAACTCCGTCCTGCCGCTCTGCCGGTCTTGGTCTCGTTACACCGAAATGGTAACCTTTTTTGATGCCACGGTACTCCGCGCCTGTGCTTGCCCCCTTTGCACGAGAGAGGAAACAAGGACACTGTGCAGGGTGGTGCCCGCTTGATCTCGATCGTGATGGCTTGCATCACGAACACCTCGCGAGGCACCCTTGCCTGGATCTCTCCTTCTCCTCGCGAGCCTGCGTGGTGAGGCCGCTCCTGAGGAAGCCTTGCATCGTCCGCCCCGCGAGGCTTGGCCCCTCGCGAGGGTCTTGAGCTTGGGTTAATGAAGATGGGCCGTATTGTGCCACCACTTGAGCCACGCCGCAGGCCGCAGGCAGTCATGTCTGGGTACCCCGGTTCCCAAAACACCAACAGTAGCCCCCGGGCCCAAGGCATGCTCGGACCTGGCTTAGCAGAGAAACGAAGGGGCAAGTGCGGAGCACCACGGGCCCCAACAGCCTGCGGCCTTTGTCGCCGCGTGGCGGTTGATTGGACGTGGTCGTCTCCGCTTCCCCATGCTGCCTCGACAACTGCTCGATTTGACGAGTCCATGCATGCAAAAATGAATCATGATTACCTGCGATCTTGGATGCCGACAGTTGGCCTCCCTCGGGTTATAAATGCGGGAGGGCACAGGCCCCCGCTGCACATCTTCCTCCTTCCACTTGCTTCTTCTTTCTCCCAGCTCCAGCCACCCTCCGTGTCCTTTGGCGCCGCCGAAGAGGGTCTCGGACGCGGAGAAAGGAAAGGCTCATCGGGAAGGGCCTGACTCCCCTCCGCCCAAGCGTGGTCGAGGTCACCCCCGCAAGCACCCCGTGACCCCTGTGGTGGCTCCTCGTGGTTGTGGCGGTGATCCCCCGCACGGTAACGAGCGCGCGGTGGGTGAGGGAAGGCGTGTTGTGGCCACGCGGCCTCCCAGGCCATGCATCCACTCGGCCGAAGTGCTGCTGGAGTTCGTCGTGTGGTCGGCGGACCCGACCAATAATTGGCTCCATCTTCCCTGCATCTTTGCCCGCGAACTGCCGGCCGGCGCTCCTGGCGGCCTCTGGCTCCAAGTGGACGGCTGCTGCAGCAGGGCTTCCTGGGTCTCGTTGGAGATCTCCGTCACCGGGAACGTGGCCTTGGCCCGCGGCTGGCAGACGTTTGCCCGCGCGCGCGGCCTGGGCCGGCGGTGCAACCTGCACTTCAAGTTTGATGGTGACACGACCCTCTATGTGATGGTGTTCGGAGGAGACGGCCGCGGTGCCGGGTGCTGCCCTGAAGACGATAACAACGACCAAGTGCCGGGACTCGGCGACGGCCGCCATGAAGACGAAGGCGAGCCCGCTACCGGCGACGCTCGTAGCTCGCCAAGCTTCAGCGGCTCCCCCTCAAGTGGCAGCTCCTCCAGCGGTGGCCGTGATCAACCACTGCGCCGACGCGCATGCTTCGAGGGTGGTAGCGGGTCATCCCGCCGTTGTGCCTCGGTGAAGCGCGAGGAGGAGTCTGATTGAGCTCAGGAGGGCGGCTCGAATCCTTCCTCTTGAGCCGTCGCCGGGCACGCCATGTTTGTTTTGTTTATCTCCTTTTCCTGCTTAGAATGAGAGAAGTATGGGCCTCGAGGGGCGCGCTGGACTATTGCCCTTAATGATTATGCTATTTCTATTATTCCCATGTTGTGTTATGGTATCAAGGTTGCGTGGTTGCGCATAGGAACAACTTAGCTTGAGGGGCTTGATGCTGATTTCGCATCGCAAGGTACCTGCCTGAGGCCTCGCCGGGCGCCTTGAAGTCTGCAAAATTCAGCCGGGAGGATAGCTTTCGAACCTTGGCCATGAGGGAGCTCGGCCCAAGTCCTATGTTTGCGTCGCGATGCCCGTGGGGCACGGACCGGGAGGGGTGCTCCCGCTGTGAACTTGAGGGAGGAAGCCTCACGAAATTAGGCAAGAAGGCACTCGCGAGGGTGCCCGCGCAGCCCCCTCGCGAGGCTTGCGAAAGAGAGGACGAGTCAGGTGAAAAACAAAGACAAAGAATCACAGGCTGGGGACGGCAAACAACACTAAAAGCAACTGCAATAAAGTTTCGAACAAGGGAGGAACAAGCCAAATACAGAAAGCAAATGAAAAGCCGCGTCTGGCACCTAGTCTATTCTTCGACGTCTTCTCACTAGCGCAGAGCTAAGTGTTGCCACTAGGCGCGGGCGGGAGCCCCCGAGGCCCGAGGGCGGCACTCCGAAGACTCTGGGGCGTGTACAGCCCCAACTCATTATTACGTGAGAGTGTCACGGCTGCGATCTTCACAGGCATTGGCCTTCTTCACAGGCACCGGGCCTTTTCTTGCGGCGATGAGCTTCACAGGCACTGGGCCTTCTTCACAGGCACTGGGCCTTTCCTTGGGATGACGAGCTTCATAGCGCTAGGCCTTATTTATAGGCACTGGGCCTTACTTCAAGGGTAAAACCTCCAGAGGTGCTGAATGTTCCACGCGTTCAGGATGGGCACCCCCTCCTGGGTCTCCAAGTGCGCAGCACCAGGTTTGGAAACATGAACAACCTTGAACGGGCCCTCCCACATGGGCGAGAGCACATCCTTGGAGAGCACCCGCCTGAGCACGAGGTCACCTACCTCGAGAGTCCTGGGGCGAATGTTGCGGTAGTGGTACCGCCGCAACGCCTACTGGTATCTTGCCGCTCGAAGCGCGGCCTCCCGATGGTGTTCTTCCCCTCGCACGACATCCATCCCCCGCATGGCCTCCTGCTGCGCTTCGTCAAACGCCAGGACCCATGCGGAGCGACACCTGACCTCGTGAGGGAGGACCGCCTCTGCTCTATAGACGAGGAAGAACGGGGTTTCGCCGGTTGACTTGGTAGCGGTTGTGCGGATGGACCGCAGCACGGACTGGAGCTCGTCGTACCAGCCCCTGCCGCAGGCTTCCAGCTTCTTCTTGACGGTCCTGGTTTTGAGGCCTTTCAGGACCTCTGCGTTGGCACGTTCAGCCTGGCCGTTGCTCCGAGGGTGTGCCACCAAAGCATAGCATATCTGTGTTCCAAGGTTAGCAAAATATGTCTTGAAGAGATTGCTGGTGAACTGCGAACCGTTGTCGGTCATGATGCGATTAGGCACCCCAAACAGGCTCACGAGGCCCTTGATGAACTTGACTGCTGAACCAGCTGGATGGTGCGGACAGCTTCCACCTTTGCCCACTTGGTGAACTTGTCAATGGCGACGTAGAGGTAGCGATAGCCCCCTAGTGCCCGAGGAAACGGGCCCAAAATGTCCAGCCCCCAAACCGTGAATGGCCATGAGAGGGGAATGGTCTACAAGCCCTGAGCCGGCTGATGAATCTGCTTGGCATGGAATTGACAGGCTTCACAAGCCTCCACCAGCTTGATTGCGTCGTTGAGTGCTGTAGGCCAATAGAACCCGCTACGAAACGCCTTGCCGACGAGGGTCCGTGATGACGAGTGGTGCCCACAGTCTCCATCGTGAATGTCTGCCAGCAACTCTTTCCCCTGCTCCCTGGAGATGCAACGCAGGGAAACATCATTTGGCCGCTTCTGGTAGAGCTCTCCGTCTTGGATGCAGTAGGTCGTGGCCTGCTATGCCACTCTTTCCGCGTCCTCCTCCTTCTCTGGCAGATTCCCTTGCATCAGGTAATCCTTGAGTTCCGCAGTCCAACATCCTTCCTGAGGCTCTAGCGCTAGGAGCAAGCGTGCTCCTGAGGTCGGGCCACAGGCCAGAGCTCCTGAGGAAGGTGGTTGAGGGAGTTCCTCCCGAGGCTGCGCTGTACTTGATAGTGACGGTGCTACGGAGGGCTTGAAGAGTCGTTCCTCGAAGACGTAGCGCTCTTGAGGCAGCCGCTTGGACGCCCTCCTAGCGATGTAATCATCCTCTTGATTGGTGCCGCGGGGCACTTGCTGCAACTCCAACCCCCAAAACTGCTTTTTCATTCTGCGAACCTCCGCAAGATACACTTCCATGTGCTCGTCCTTCGGCTCATACCCCTTGTTGGAGAAGTTGACGAGGAGCTGTGAATCACCCTTGATGATGAGGCGCTTTACCCCCAAGGCAGCTATAGCCTTCAAGCCTCCTATCAGGCCCTCGTATTCTGCTATGTAGTTGGAGACCTTCTCTCCATGCTGGAAACATAGCTGTATGGCGTAATAGACCTTGTCTTGAGTGGGATATATAAGCACTGCGGCACCCCCCGCGCCATGTCGCGAGAACGCTCCGTCGAAGTACATGACCCAGCCGTCCGGCGCCTCACTTCCTAGGGAAAGTAACTGATCTTCACCTGCTTCGAGCCCTGGCGCCTCTGTCCATTCTGCCACAAAATCTGCAAGTGCGGCTCCTTTGACGACCCTCATCATGCTAAATTCCAACTGAAACGATTGCAACTCGATGTTCCATTCGGCGACCCTTCCCGCTGAGTTGGGACTCCTGAGTACCCTTTCCAATGGATATGCCGAGATGACCTTGATGGGGTGACCTTGAAAGTAGTGTTGTAGCTTGCGCGAGGCCACTAATAGTGCGAGCAAGAGCTTCTGAAGCATGGGGTATCGTGCCCTCGCATCCCACAACACCATGCTAACAAAATACACTGGATGCTCGACGAGGGTAGGCGTGCTGGCGAGGTCGGTGCCCTCGGAAGGGTCAGGCGCCTCCTGAGACGACGGAGCCCCCAGCCCCTGGCTGCCTGGTGCGGCCTCTTCTGCCCTGGGGGCATCCCCCTGTTGAGGCTGGCCTCCATCAGCTGCGGCCGTGGTCTTCGCGAGGCCTTGTTGGTCTGGTGCTGCCGTGGGCGGGGCTGTGGCCGGTCGTGACGCAGCTTTGACATGGCGCTACTCCCATACCGCCACTAGAGCTGCACCGGCGGAGTAGGGTGTGGCGGCGAGGTAGAGAACCAAGGCTCCCAAGGGCGTGGAGCCACCATCACCGGAGGGCTGGTCAGGTACTTCTTGAGGTCTTGGAACACTTTGTCAGCCTCTTGAGTCCATTCGAACGGACCCTTCTTCTTCATCAGCTTTAGAAAGGGTAGGGCACGTTCCCCCAGCTTGGAGATGAAGTGCCCTAACGTGGTTACTCACCCAGTGAGATTCTGTATTTCCCTGAGGGTTTGCAGTGGACTCATGTCTTCGACTGCCTTGACCTTCTTCGGGTTAGCCTCAATACCTCTATGGGACACAAGGAAGCCCAGAAGCTTGCTAGAAGGAACACCGAACATGCACTTCTCTGGGTTGAGCCGCAGGTCCACCTCGCGAAGGCTCGCGAAGGTTTCTTCCAGGTCCTATGTCTGGGTTTTGGCCTCCCGAGACATCACCACAATGTCATCAACGTAGGCCTCGGCGTTTCTCCCGAGCTGCCGGCCCAAGGCGATATGCATCAGTCGCTGAAAGGTTGCGCCCGCGTTGTGCAACCCGAATGGCATGCAGGTGTAGCAGTGTACCCCGCACGGGGTCAGGAAGGCCGTTTTCTCCATGTCTTCTACCACCATCTTGATTTGGTGATAGCCAGAGAAGGCATCTAGGAAGCATAGTAGGTCGCACTCGGCGGTGGAATCGACGATCTGGTCAATGCGGGGGAGAGGTAACGGGTCTTGAGGGCAGGCTTTGTTGAGGTTGGTGAAGTCGACGCACATGCGCTCCTTTCCCCCCTTCTTTGGCACAACAACAGGGTTGGCCAGCCACTCAGGATAGTGAACTTCGCGAATGACACCCATAGCTTCGAGCTTATGGGTTTCTTGGATGATGAAGGTCTGCTTCTCGGTGGACTGTCACCTTGCCTTCTGCTTCACGGGGCGCACATTGGGGCACAAGTTCAGATGATGCTCAATCACCTCCCTTGGAACCCCCATTAGCTGCTTGGGTTCCCACGCGAACACGTCCTTGTTCGCGCATAGGAATTTCACCAAGGCCTCTTCTTGTTCGGGGTTGAGATCGGCTCCTATAGTGAAGGTAGCGCCGGAGGATCCATCCTCATCGACTGGCACTTGCTTGGTCTCCGCCTTGTTGGGTGAACAACTGCTTCTTCTTGGCTGGCGCAGCCCCCTTGGCCTCGAGGGTGCCAGCGCTGGCGGGCTGCGCCACGGCGGCCGCCTTGAAGGCGAGCCTGAGCGCCTGCAGGGCATCTTTTGTATCTCCAGACAAGGTGAGGACGCCGCTGCTCCCGGGCATGTTCATGAGGTTGTAGGTCGGGTGAGTCGCTGGCATGAACTGCGCCAAGGTAGGGTAGCCGAGGATGGCATTGTACGGGAGGCCGATGGGGGCGATGTCGAAGTCGACCAGATCCGTGCGGAAGTTTTCGTGGGTGCCAAAGGTCACTGGGAGGTGGATCTGCCCCAGGGAGCCGGTGGAACTGCCTCCGACGCCCGAGAAGGGCTTGCTGGGTTGGAGTTGCTCCAGCGGCACGTGGAGGAGGCTGAAGGCCTCCGCCGAGAGCACGTTGAGGGCGGCACCGCCGTCGATGAGGGTCCTGGTGATGGCCACCTGGCAAATGGTGGGGGCGCATAGCATCGGGAGCACGCCCGAGCAGGCGGTGTTGGAGGGGTGATCGTCCGAGCTGAAGGTCAAGTCGGCCTTGGGTGCCACCCATCCTGGGGGAGCTTCGCAGCGCTTGAGGGCAGCGCCGATCTGGCGGACGAATGGAGGCTCGAGGGCGGGGCTTGCAAGCCGCCCAGGAGAGCTGTGAAGACTGGGGGCGTCGGTGCAACATCATGGGCGAGGAAGAGGCTGCGTAGCTCCTTCTAGGAGGCCACCGAAGCCGCTGGCAGGTGGAGCACTCACATGCGCGGGACTCCGGTGAGGGCCATGGGAAGCCAGTTAGCCATGACCCTATTGTCGCCCCCGGCCTTGAGGACGGCCTTCTCATACGCCAACAGGTAAGCTAGCGGATCCGCCGCGCCATCGTAGCGTGGAGGCATGTCTGGCTTGAACTTGCACGGCCACTGCACCTGTCGCAAGGCGGGGGCCAAGGCTCGGAGACCCATGGCCCCAGTGCCGGCGTCGGTAGCAGGAGCGGCTGGCGCATTGTCCGCCATGAGGGCTAAGCATGGTGTTGACGAAGAGCGGGTCGACGGAAGGGAGAGCTCCGGTGCACCCCTACCTAGCGCGCCAAATGTCGGATATGGGGTTCCAGCAAAACCCTTAAGGTTCGAACTCTGGGGTGCACGCGAAGATCTTCCCCCTACCGATCCATGTCCCAACGCCTCGCTGAGAATCTAAGCTAAATGATGAACAACACAAGGGACACAGGATTTATACTGGTTCGGGCCACCGTTGTGGTCTAATACCCTACTCCAGTGTGTGGTGTGGTGGATTGCCTCAGGGGCTAAAGATGAACAGTATAGGGGAAGAACAGCCTCGCGAGAGGTGTTCTTGTGTGGTGGTTTGCTTGAGTAGGATTCTCTAAGTTCTCGATCCTCTCTCCCTCAGATGCCTTCTACTATGGTGGCTAGCCCTATTTGTAGAGGCCCTGGTCCTCTTCCCAAATATTGAACGGGAAGGGTGCCAACAATGGCCATTTTGAAGGGGAACATCTAGTACAAGCTATCCTAACTAAAGCTGGTCTTCGGCTGCCAAAGGCACTTGAGATGACGCCGTCTTGGGCTCCAAGGTGACCTCCGTCCTGCCGCTCTACCGGTCTTGGTCTCGTTGCATTGAAATGGTAACCTTTGCTTAATGCCTCGGTACTCCGCGCATGTGCTTGCCCCCTTTGGACCAAAGAGGAAATAAGGACACTTCGCAGGCCGGCGGCCGCCTGGCGCCCGCCCAGTCTCGATCGTCATGGATTGCGTCACGAACACCTCGCGAGGCACCCTGGCATTGATCTCTCCGCCTCCTGGTGATGCCGCTCCCGAGGAAGTGTTGCGTCGTCCGCCCCGCAAGGCTTGGCCCCTCATGAGGGTCTTGAGCTTGGGTTGATGAAGATGGGTCGTACTGGGCCACCACTTGAGCCACGCCGCAGGCCGCAGGTAGGCAAATCAGGGGACCCCCGTTCCCAGAACGCCGACAATAGGCTCCAGGTGCCACATTACCAGCTTCACCCCACCAAGCCATTCTCAGGAGTAACCGACGGTTCGACACACTCGATCAGGCATGTTCGCCTCCCTGTGACCTTTGGCGAGCGCAACAACTACCACACCGAGCTCATTGACTTCGATGTCACTGACATCCACTTGCCCTACAACGTCATCCTAAGGTACCCAGCACTGGCCAAGTTCATGGCAGCCACGCACCACGGCTACAACGTCCTCAAGATGCCCGGAAGCGGCGGCATCATCACGGTCGCCTCTCAAGAAAAGGATGCAGTGTGCTCCCTGGAGCGCGCCTTCCATGCCGCAGCGGTCGAGAACCACGAAGACGAGGATGGCGCCCTCCCTCCTGAGGTCGCCCCCAAGACAAAGAAGTTGCAGCTGGGGCAGGGGTCTCGCGAGGGAGCATCACTCGAGGATGCAACACTGAGCCTCGCATCTCCGGACACGGCACCTTCACCTATCGCATAGGAAGGAGCGCCCAGTGCTCCTCTCAGGATGGGCTCGGGGACTCTCCTTTGGAGGGCCTCAGATCTAGCCGATGTCGTGAGGGAGGCGCTCGGGCACTTCTACCTCTTAAGCACTGCGTTGGTTTTCCCTTTAAGAGGAAAGGGTGATGCAGCAAAGTAGCATAAGTATTTCCCTCAGTTTTTGAGAACCAAGGTATCGATCCAGTAGGAGGCTCCTCAAAAGTCCCTCGTACCTACACAAACAAACAAGAACCTCGCAACCAACGCGATAAAGGGGTTGTCGATTCCTTCACGGTAACTTGCAAAAGTGAGATCTGATAGAGATAATAACATAAGATAAATATTTTTGGTATTTTTATGGTATAGATTGGAAAGTAAAGATTGCAAATAAAAGTACATTGGAAACTTATATGATAAAAGATAGACCCGGGGGCCATAGGTTTCACTAGTGGCTTCTCTCAAGATAGCATAAGTATCAGGATGGGTGAACAAATTAGTGTCGAGCAATTGATAGAAAAGTGCATAGTTATGAGATTATCTAGGCATGATCATGTATATAGGTATCACGTCTACAACAAGTAGATCGAAATGATTCTGCATCTAATACAATTACTCCACACATTGACCAACTCCTGCCTGCATCTAGAGTATTAAGTTCATAAGAACAGAGTAACGCATTAAGAAAGATGACATGCTGTAGAGGGATAAACTCAAGCAATATGATATAAACCCCATCTTTTTATCCTCGATGGCAACAATACAATTCGTGCCTTGTTGCCCCTGCTGTCACTGGGAAAGGACACCGCAAGATTGAACCCAAAGCTAAGCACTTCTCCCATTGCAAGAGAGATCAATCTAGTAGGCAAAACCAAACTGATAATTCGAAGAGACTTGCAAAGATAACCCATCACACATAAAAGAATTCAGAGGAGATTCAATTATTTTTCATAGATAAACTTGATCATAAACCCACAATTCATCGGATCTCGACAAACACACAACAAAAAGAGTTACATCGAATAGATCTCCAAGAAGATCAAGGAGAACTTTGTATTGAGATTCAAAGAGAGAGAAAAAGCCATCTAGCTAATAACTATGGACACGAAGGTCTGTGGTAAACTACTCACAACTCATCGGAGAGGCCTTTGAGATGATGTAGAGGCCCTCCATGGTCGATTCTTCCTCCGGTGGAGCGCCGGCGAAGGCTCCAAGATGGGATCTCGCGGATACAAAAGGTTGCGGCGGTGGAAATAGTTTTTCGTGCTGCTCCTCGATGTTTTCAAGGTACGGGAGTATATATAGGCGAAGGAGCTAGGTCAGGGGAGCCACGAGGGGCCCACGAGGGTGGGGGCACGCCTACCCCCTAGGGTGCCCTCCTGCCCCGTGGCTGCCTCTGCTGCTTCTTGACGTCCACTCCAAGTCTCCTGGATTGTGTTTGTTCCAGAAAGATTACTCGCGAAGGTTTCATTCCGTTTGGACTCCGTTTGATATTCCTTTTCTTCTAAACACCGAAATAGGCAAAAAAAACAGCAATTCGGGTTGGGCCTCCGGTTAGTAGGTTAGTCCCTAAAATGATATAAATGTGTAAAGTAAAGCCCATAAACATCCAAAACGGGTAATATAATAGCATGGAACAATCAAAAATTATAGATACGTTGGAGACGTATCAAGCATCCCCAAGCTTAATTCCTGCTTGTCCTCGAGTACGTAAATGATAAAAACAGATTTTTTTATGTGGAATGCTACCTAGCATATTTCTCAATGTAAATTTCTCTATTGTGGCATGAATGTTCAGATCCAAATGATGCTAAATAAAAGTTCATATTGACATAAGAGTAATAATACTTCAAGCATACTAACAAAGCAATCATGTCTTCTCAATATAACATGGCTAAAGAAAGCTATCCCTACAAAATCATATATATTCTGGCTATGCTCTATCTTCATCACACAAAGTATTTAATCATGCACAACCCCGATGACAAGCCAAGCAATTGTTTCATACTTTAGTATTCTCAAACTTTTTCAATTTTCACGCAATACATGAGCGTGAGCCATGGACATAGCACTATATGTGGAATAGAATGGTGGTTGTGGAGAGACAAAAAAGGAGAAGATAGTCTCACATCAACTAGGCGTATCAACGTGCTATGGAGATGCCCATTAATAGATATCAATGTGAGTGAGTAGGGATTGCCATGCAACGGATGCACTAGAGCTATAGGTGTATGAAAGCTCAACAAAAGAAACTAAGTGGGTGTGCATCCAACTTGCTTGCTCACGAAGACCTAGGGCATTTTGAGGAAGCCCATCATTGGAATATACAAGCCAAGTTGTAAAATTAAAAATTCCCACTAGTATATGAAAGTGACAACATAGGAGACTCTCTATCATGAAGATCATGGTGCTACTTTGAAGCACAAGTGTGGTAAAAGGATAGTAACATTGTCCCTTCTCTCTTTTTCTCTCATTTTTTTATTTGAGCTTCTTTGGCTCTTTTTTTTATTTGGGCTTCTTTGACCTCTTTTATTTTTATGAAGTCCGAGGTCTCATCCCGACTTGTGGGGGAGTCATAGTCTCCATCATCCTTTCCTCACTTGGGACAATGCTCTAATAATGAAGATCATTACACTTTTATTTACTTACAACTCAAGAATTACAACTCGATACTTAGACCAACATATGACGCTATGTGGTTGCCTCCGGCGGTGTACCGGGATATGCAACGAATCAAGAGTGACATGTATGAAAGAATTATGAAGGTGGCCTTGCCACAAATACGATGCCACCTACATGATCATGCAAAAGCAATATGATAATGATGGAGCGTGTCATAATAAACGGAACGGTGGAAAGTTTCATGGCAATATATCTCGGAATGGCTATGGAAATGCCATAATAGGTAGGTATGGTGGCTGTTTTGAGGAAGGTATGTGGTACTGGCGAAAGTTGCGCAGCACAAGAGAGGCTAGCAATGGTGGAACGGTGAGAGTGCGTATAATCCATGGACTCAAAATTAGTCATAAAGAACTCATATACTTATTGCAAAAATCTACAAGTCATTGAAAACAAAGTACTACGTGCATGCTCCTAGGGGGGTAGATTGGTAGGAAAAGACCAGCGCTCGTCCCCAACTGCCACTCATAAGGAAGACAATCAATAAATAAATTATGCTCCAACTTCATCACAAAGCGGTTCACCATACGTGCATGCTGGAATCACAAACTTCAACACAAGTATTACTCAAATGCATAATTACTCCACTAGCATGACTCTAATATCACCATCCTCATATCTCAAAACAATTATCAATCATCAAATTGATCATAGCATCCAATTCACTTTCTATGACAGTTTTTATTATACCCAACTTGGATGCCCATCATTCTAGGACCAATTTTATAACCATAGCAAATACCATGCTGTTCTAAAAGACTCTCAAAATGATATAAGTGAAGCATGAGAGATCAACAATTTCTACAAAATTAAACCACTGCCGTTCTCTAAAAGATATAAGTCAAGCACTACAGCAAAATTATCTAGCTCAAAAGATATAAGTGAAGCACGTAGAGTATTCTAATAAATTCCAAATCAAGTGTGTCTCTCCCAAAAGGTGTGTACAACAAGGATGATTGTGGTAAACTAAAAATCAAAGACTCATATCATACAAGACGCTCCAAGTAAAACACATATCATGTGGCGAATAAAAATATAGCTCCAAGTAAAGTTACCGATAGACGAAGACGAAAGAGGGGATGCCTTCCGGGGCATCCCCGAGCTTAGGATTTTGATTGTCCTTGAATATCTTGGGGTTCCATGGTCATGCCCAAGCTTGGGCTCTTGCCACTCCTTATTCTATAGTCTATCAAATCTTTACGCAAAACTTGAAAACTTCACAACACAAAACTCAACAGGAAATCTCATAAGCTCCGTTAGTGCAGGAAAGAAAAAAACACCACATAAGGTACTGTAATGAAATCATTCTTTATTTATATTGGTGCTAAACCTACTGTATTCCTACTTCTCTATGGTTCATACCCCCCGATACTAGCCATAGATGCATTAAAATAAGCAAACAACACACGAAAAACAGAATCTGTCAAAAACAGAACAGTCTGTAGCAATTTGTAACTTTCGAAAACTTATGGAACTCTAAAAATCCTACAAAAATAGGAAGTACTGGGAACTTTGTCTATTGATCAACTTCAAAAAGAATCAACACAAATTTACATTTCTGTGATTTATTAAAATTATTCTCGTGCACGCAAAAGTTTCTGTTTTTTAGAAGAATCAAATTAACTATCACCGTAGGTTATCCTATAGGTTCTACTTGGCACAAACACTAATTAAATCATAAAACCACATCCAAACAGAGGCTAGATGAATAATTTATTACTAAACAGAAGCAAAAAGCAATAAACTAAAATAAAATTGGGTTGCCTCCCAACAAGCGCTATCGTTTAGCGCCCCTAGCTTGGCATAAAAGCGAGAATAGATCTAAGTATTGCCATCTTTGGCATTGGGAAAGAAAACATAAATTTTCTTTTATATAGCATTTATTATTCTATTTTGGGAAATCACATTTCCATTAACGGAGGAAGAAAGGTTAAGCACATTACAGAAATTTGCATCTAAGCTAGCCTTCATTTCTTTGATAATTTCGTTTTGATAAATTATAAGAGAGTGGTGGATTCAACCTTATCATTAACGGGGTGCCCAAATATAGTTTACATTTTTTCATAAGTATCTATAGCATCCCCTTCAAGAAAACCTCCTTCAAAAATAGAATCTAGAACTTTCTGTAAAGAAGCGGGTAAGCCTATATAAAAGCTTTTTAAGTATATCTCAATTTGATATTGTGGCACATAGCTAGCCCAAACCCTTAATAACCTATCCCAAGCATCTTTTAAAGACTCATCAAGTAAATAACGAAATATTCCGGAGTCATCTTCATCAAAGTTATTTAAACTCTAATTGGTAACACCGGTAGGTCTTTCCATAGCATCATTATTTATTAGCTTAGAGAGGATAGATGGACTATCCAAGGTACTAAAACCCTGGAAAGAACCCTTAGTTCTTTTCAATTCAGCCATGGCAATGGGATGGAAAACGGTAAAGAGAGGGTGAATAAAACAGCAAGGGTGAACTGGGGGAGAGGAAAACTAGAGGCAAATGGCAAATAATGTAATGCGAGGGAGATGAGTTTCTGATGGGTACTTGGTGTGTCTCGACTTGAGCGAAGACCTCCCCGGCAACGGTGCCAGAAATCATTCTTGCTACCTCTTGAGCACTGTGTTGGTTTTCCCTTAAAGAGGAAAGGGTGATGCAGCAAAGTAGCGTAAGTATTTCCCTTAGTTTTTGAGAACCAAGATATCAATCCAGTAGGAGGTTCCCCAAAAGTCCCTCGTACCAACACAAACAAACAAGAACCTCGCAACAACGCGATAAAGGGGTTGTCAATCCCTTCACGGTAACTTGCGAAAGTGAGATCTGATAGAGATAATAAGATAAGATAAATATTTTTGGTATTTTGATGATATATATTGGAAAGTAATGATTGCAAATAAAAGTAGATTGGAAACTTATATGTTAAAAGATAGACCCGGGGGCCATATGTTTCACTAGTGGCTTCTCTCAAGATAGCATAAGTATTAGGGTGGGTGAACAAATTACTGTTGAGCAATTGATAGAAAAGTGCATAGTTATGAGATTATCTAGGCATGATCTTGTATATAGGCATCAGGTCCGCAACAAGTAGATCGAAACGATTCTGCATCTACTACTATTACTCCACACATTGACTGACTCCTGCCTGCATCTAGAGTATTAAGTTCATGAGAACAAAGTAACGCATTAAGAAAGATGACATGATGTAGAGGGATAAACTCAAGCAATATGATATAAACCCCATCTTTTTATCCTTGATGGCAACAATACAATATGTGCCTTGCTGCCCTTGCTGTCACTGGGAGAGTACACCGCAAGATTGGACCCAAAGCTAAGCACTTCTCCCATTGCAACAAAGATCAATCTAGTAGGCCAAACTAAACTGATAATTCGAAGAGACTTGCAAAGATAACCAATCACACATAAAAGAATTGAGAGGAGATTAAATTGTTTCTCATAGATAAACTTGATCATAAACCCACAATTCATTGGATCTCGATAAACACACCGCAAAAAGAGTTACATCAAATAGATCTCCAAGAAGATCGATGAGAACTTTGTATTGAGATTCAAAGAGAGAGAAGAAGCCATCTAGCTAATAATTATGGACCCGAAGGTCTGTGGTAAACTACTCACAACTCATCGGAGAGGCCTTGGAGATGATGGAGGCCCTCCATGGTCGATTCCCCCTCCAGCGGAGCGCCGACGAAGGATCCAAATGGGATCTCGCGGATACAGAAGGTTGCGGCGGTAGAAATAGCTTTTCGTGGTGCTCCTCGATGTTTTTAGGGTATGGGAGTATATATAGGTGAAGGAGGTAGGTCAGGGGAGCCACGAGGGGCCCACGAAGTGGGGGCGCACCTACCCCCTAGGGTGCGCCCTCTTGCCTTATGGCCGCCTCGGCTGCTTCTTGACATCCACTCCAAGTCTCCTGGATTGCGTTTGTTCCAAAAAGATCGCTCCCGAAGGTTTCATTCCGTTTGGACTCTGTTTGATATTCCTTTTCTTCGAAACAATGAAATGGGCAAAAAAACAGCAATTCGGGCTGGGCCTCCGGTTAGTAGGTTAGTCCCAAAAATGATATAAAAGTGTAAAGTAAAGCCCATAAACATCCAAAACGGGTAATATCATAGCATGGAACAATCAAAAATTATAGATGGAGACGTATCAGGCACCATGTGGAGGCGCTCTTTAGAGCACGCTCCCCAGGAGAAGGCGGCAGGCATGAGGCACCAGGCGTTCAGGAGTTCATAAGTAAGGCAATCGAGAAGATTCAGGAAGGAAGGGTTCTGCAAGGCGATCATCGCCCACCGGGTGGTGTAGCTCACTGCCCTGGCGAGGGTAATGAGTTCCGCATCTGCATCGACATCCCCAAGCTCAACAGGGCCACGTCTCGATAGCTCATGTGGCCGTCTCGTGTCTGTCGATGCGAGGATCCACCTCACAGCCACGTCTGCATGCCTTTCGGCCTGGCGGGCGCGGCTGAGGCGTTCCAGTGCTGCATGAGGGACGCTCAGATGGCCTGCGAGGCCATGCACCAGGCGGTCCTGGTGGGGATGGAGGAGCACCTTCAGGAGCCTCTCGGTCCCTCCGAGTCTCCTCAGGCTCGGCCCCAAAGCGGCTCATGAGGGACGGCTTCAGCGGCACGCATTTTTTGGCTACACCAACACCTCTTCAGCAACGGTACCAGGTGACATCTCTCTAGTTCATTCAGTTTGGGGGTGCCCCTCGGGCTGCATCATCCCCACACTGTGTGGGTCCGTCCCTATGGCATGTATCCCTTCCGCATTTATCAGAGCCAGTTACAATCCTTTGCAAGCTACTTTGGAATCATTGATTGCCTGACCGGCGCTTCGTTGCTAAGAACGTCTCGTGCCATTGCAAGTCCTCCCACGACCGCCTCATGATTAAGGACTGGCACGGCATCTATGCTCAGGTCTGTCCCTGCAGCGTTGCTAAACCCAAGTAGCTGAGCTCTGGCTCACGGGCTACTTCCCGTGTACGTTACCTCCCATTGCTCTTGGTGCCTTGTTCTCGCATGGGCTAATCGTGGGTGCATGAGTGAGGGCGCGCGACCTGGTGCCCCCGTGGCCACGGGAACCGCGCGTCGGTTGTTTTCTTTAGGATCTTTGCATGAGAATACTAGGCACGGTGTGTGTGCTCGGGTCCGTCCCTGCAACGTCGATAAATCCAACGGCTGAGCTCTGTCTGGCGGGCCGGTCCTGTTCACGTCACCTCCTGGGGTCATTGGTTTCTGGCCTTCTCATGCAATAACCTCAGGAAACTCATTCAGCGTAGGTTGCCTAACCATCTCGCAGGACCAATTCAAGCACCTCCAATCAAGACCAGGCGCAACCTGCCTTGAGGTAGGGCCTCGTGATTCCCGTGCTACATCACGGGTGCCCATATACACCTCCTCCAGCCCTGCCGTGCAAGCCAGGTGTCAGGGCGGGGCTATACATGCCCCGGGGCCTCTCCTCAGAGGGAGCCCCCTCCCACGCACCAGTGGAAGCACCATGCTCCGTGCTGGCCGTCAACACTGCCGAGGAGTGGCTATGCCCGTGCAAGAGCGGAAGTGCTATGCTCCACGCTGGTGATAAACAACTGGGGGTGGCCTCACGGCCGCATTAACCTCAGGGAGCCTCTGGGCTCAGTGAATAGCCTCACCGCGCTGCTCTCCCTCGGGAAAGTAGCGCGAGGGGGCTGGGCACCGGGGTTACGCTCAGGTCACACCTGGCGTACCCCACCTCGCAAGGCCTCACAGGCCTGGTCTTCGCGCACCCTTCCCAAGCGAGAGCTCGACGAGGAAAATGTATGATGGTCTGTTTATACGTCAAGGGGGACTCCTGAGCATCGCCTCTCAGGAGCCTAAATGGTCACATATCCCCTCACCTCTTGGGCTCGTCTTGGTGATCCGGACAACTCAACGACGGCTGAGGCATGCACGGGGCCAGGCCCTACCGACACAGAACGCCAAGACCTAGCTTTCACCCTTCTTTTTCAAGCCGTTCGCACATCAAGGTGGACCCCTAAGCATCTCGTCTCAGGAGCCTAACTGGTCACGTAGCCCCTCACCTCTTGGTCTTGTCCTGGTGATCCGTATGACTCAAGGACGGCTGAGACATGCGCGGGGCTGAGCCCTGCCAATGCAGAACACCAAGGCTTGCCCCTGCACCTTTTCCTAAGTTGTTCGCACGTCAAGGAGGACTCCTGAGCATCGCGTTTCAGGAGCCTAACTGGTCGCGTAGCCCCTCACCTCTTGGGCTCATCCTAGTGATCCGGACGATCAAACGACGGTGAGGTACGTGCGGGGCCGGGCTCTGCCAACGCAGAACATCAAAGCAAATGGAAAAGCTGAAGGAGGATAATCTTGTTATTACAAGACATATTGTTCCAAGCAAATAGTTTTAAACGCCTCCCCGAGGCATGTTGCATGATACATGACAGACAAGGAAAAGCAGAATCGCCGGGCCACCTCTTCAGACTTGGGCGTCACCACCGCCCTCCAGCAGAGCCCCATCGCCAGGCGTGTTGCCTGTCCCACCGGCTTCAGTTGGAGGACCAACAACCAGGAACTTGCTCAGCATGGCATCCACGAAGATCTTCACGGCGGCAGCAGCAGCATCCTGGGAGTTGGAGTTCACCAGAGTAAGGAAGGAGGAGAGGTCGAAGCTGGCATTCTGGAGACGAAGATGGCTGAAGATGCACATCAGAGCCGAGAAATAAAGTGAGCGCGCTTCTCTTTCCACCAAGGAGGCAAACCTGCCGACAGTGTCTTCGAGCACCGCCACGACTTCAGGAAGCTGAGCAGCAGGGCTCTCCCTCGTGGTCGTCACCACTGCCTTCTTTGAGGGATCATCTCCAAAGAGCGCCTTATAGGCCTTGTGGAAACGTGACTCGAGGGAGGTAAGTGTGCTACACTCTATGGCAGCCACCTTCTTGGCCTTGGCGAGGGCCGCTTGGGCTGCCTCCGCCTCCTCCTTCAGCTTCATCAGGCGATCGCGCTCTCCAGCCTGCTCTAAGGCCCTCTTCTTCACCTCGGCGTCTTGGTTGGCAACAACAACTTCCTGGGCCTTCAGCTTCTCCTCATGCTCCTGGAGGTGGCTGGCCGTGGCGGCGTGCCAGTCCTGGAGAACCTTTAGATCAGCTTCTGCCATGCGGCACCGGTCCTCAGCTTATGTGGCCTCCTTCCATGACAGGTCGTGTGCCGTGGTAGCCACCCTGAGCGCCTTATGGGCTTCCTATGCAAAACCCCAGGCCGCGTGAACGGACGCATCAGCCTTGAGCCAACCAGAGATCAGCCCCAGGCGTCCCTGCATTGAACGATGATCCGGGCCTTGAAGTTCACCATGA
This sequence comes from Triticum dicoccoides, assembly GCF_002162155.2. Classification (NCBI taxonomy): domain Eukaryota; kingdom Viridiplantae; phylum Streptophyta; class Magnoliopsida; order Poales; family Poaceae; genus Triticum; species Triticum dicoccoides. The sequence continues at coordinate 149,497,378 of NC_041387.1, read as the reverse complement.
AGGAGGTCCAGCGCCGCCCTTGCCTCTTCTAGTGTCCCGGATGGGGCAGGAGCGCCATGACTCGGCCACGCGCTGGGCAAGGGAGGAGACGCCCTCGGCGCCAAGGCGGAAGAAACCTCAGCCTCAGGAAGGAAAGGGGGCTCCGGAGGCTGGTTGACCTCAGCAACTGCGGCAAGGCTGGGCACTGGAGGGGTCAGGCCTGCCGAGGGTACCGGCCCTTCCTGAGGATGGGCATCCACATCCTCGGGAGATGGCATCAGCTCTGGGGATGCGGAGGTAGCGGTACTCTCCTTCACCAGGGTCGTGGCAGCCTCTTCAGCACCTGCGGCCGCGGCAGCATCCGTGCCCTCCTTATGCTTCTTCGACCGGTGCTGCCTAACGACAGGCAAAGACGCTAAGTATCTCTTCAAGAACCAACAAGCAAGGTTAAGGGAGAGACTTACTGGTCGGCGAAGGCATATCTCCACTTCATGCTCAGCAGCGGGCACAGAGGCGGAGCGGCTAGAGCTGAACTCTTGGTAGCAGGAGAACTTGCGGTTGGAGCTGATCGGGACATCTTCGGCGAAGGCGGGCTGCTGCCGGGAGGAATCAGCACGGTCCTGCTCTTCTTCATGACCACTCGCTTGGGCTACTTCGAAGAGGCCACTCCAAACCTCGTGGTGACTCCAGAAGGGCGCGACACCTCCATCACTAGGGGTTTGTCATCATCATCATTGTCAGGAAGGTCACGCAGGAGCTTCCTTTACTGTAGGGTAGAGGATTCCTCCACCATCTCATCCGTGGTGGCTTCGGAGGAATGATCATCAGAGGACAGGTGCACCAAAGCAGTAGGCAGCAGGGAAGGCCCCGGCCGCATGATCCCAAGCTCGTCAAAGACAGGCATGGCCATGACAACCTCCTCAGCATCATCACGGTAGTACAGTGGAAGCCAACCTTTTGGAGGATCGCTCGGGTCCTTCCCCGTCAGGTAGAGCAACACCTTGCTCAGCTCCTCCTTGGGAAGGGGGTCCTGGCGCAGTGGATCTTGTCGTCATCACCACCAAGCTTCCACAAGGGGCGTGGGCGGTCTTGAAGCGGTGCGATGCGCTGCCTTAGGGACTCCTTGCTGAACATGGCCCCCGTCAGCTTAGCGCTCTTCAACTCCTTCTCCATCTTCTTCACCAACGGCGTCAGAGAAGGGCCGGTGATCTTCGCGGAATGCCACCACTTCTCGGAGATGGGGAATGCGGTCGGTAGCTTCAGCGAGCTCTGGGAGCACTTGACATCCATCAGAACCCACCTCTTCACGGCATCCTCCACCTTCTTACCAGCACGGGAGATTGCATTATCACCCCGCGCCGCAACGAAGCCAATACACCTGACTGGATTGTCTCCGGTCATGCGAAGGGAGAAAAAATGGGGGAGCAGGGCGATGGAGGGCATCACCCCCACGAACACCTCACAATAGAAGGTGAAAAGGGATAGGAGGAGGATGGAGTTGGCATGGATGTGGAGCTCATGAAGACCATAATGCTGAAGGACATCGAAGAAGAAGCTGGAGAATGGAGGTACCAGCCCCGAGAAGACACTGTGCATGAAGAAGGGGAAGAAGGTGCTACCCGCGGGCTTCGGTACAGCGGTGGCGACCCGGAGCGTTGTCTTCTTCCACTCATTGCCGTCGCTCGTTGTCAGGAGAAGCATGGTCTGGAGCTTCTCCCCGGACACGCAGGGCGCTAGCAGCACTGGCTTGTACCAAGCAGGGCCAGCAGCTGGGGCAGGAGCCATGGTCTTCTCGGCGGCCATCAAGAAGAGGATTTGGGGGGAATTGCCAGATCTGGTGAGTTCTTCCGCTACGGGGAGAAAGGGATCTGGAGCAAGACAAAGAAGGAGCAATGAAGGCCTGGTGGCAGGCGGCACCCCTTTTGTTAGACGGAAACAATTGCCAAGGCAGCGTGGGGAAACAGAGTCGTCCACGTCCAATCAATCGCCACGCGTCATCAAGGCCGCAGGCGGTTAGGGCCCGCAGTGCTCCGCACTTGCCGTTTGGCTTCGCCTGGATGCCAAGTCCGAGCGCGCCTTGCACCCGGGGGCTACTGTCGGCATCTAGGATTCGGGGGTATCCAGCCCTGCCTGCCTGCGGCCCACCACGTGGCTCCATCGGCAGCCTGGTATGGCCCAGCTTCAACACCAACACCGCAAGACCCTTGCGAGGGGCCAAGCCTCGCGAGGAGGGCAATGCCAAGACCCCCGAAAGAACGGGCCTCCTCAGGAGGGCTCCCGAGGGGCGGAGAGTTCTATGCAAGTTACCTCATGAGGCTCAACTGATGTGAGCCATGACGACCAAGTCCAGGCGGGTGCCAGGCGGGTGTAGACCGCAGGTTTCCTATTCGGTGCAAAGGAGGCAAGCCACAGGCGCGGAGTCCCGAGGAATTAGCCAAAGGTTTCCATTCCGGTGCAACAAGACCAAGACCGCCAAGACGGCAGGACGAAGGTCATCAACGAGCCCAGCGCAGTGTCACGACCAGAGGCTTTTCGCAGGTGAAGACTACTTTTGTCAGGATAGACTGTACTACTTGTCCCCTTTCAAATCCAGCCGTTGTGGGATCCCTTCCCGCTCATATTTGGGAAGAGGACCAAGGCCACTATAAATAGGACTAGCCACCACCATAGAAGAAAACAAGAGAAGAGGGTGCGGGAGAAGAAGGAGAACAAGTAGAGCTAGCATACACCACACCAGATCAAGAACACCTCACCTCCTGAGGCTTGTTCATCCACTGTACTAGTTCGTCCGCAGCCTACAAGGCAATCCACCATACCACATTGGATTAGGGTATTACACCACAACAGTGGCCCGAACCAGTATAAATCTTTGTGTCTTTGCAGGTTGAGATCTCTGCACGCACCCCAGAGTTTGGACCTCTCAGGGGTTTGCGGATCCCTAAATCCGACACTCGCTAGGCCAAGGAAACTCCGAACTTGCTTGACCGATTCAGGTGGAGTCCAATTAAGAACAACTTGAAGTCACTCGGGATTGACAGCAATAACCTTTCTAGAGATTACATGGCCTAGGCAGGTCACTTGTGGCAACCAAAATTCACATTTGGAGAATTTGGCATAAAGGCGATGCTCTCAAAGTTTCGTCAGTACCAGCCTTAGATGGTCGACATGTTCTTCCTCATTCTTGGAGTAGATGAGTATATCATCGAGGTATACCACATCGAATGTATCCAAATACTCCATGAAGATCGAGTTCATTAACCGAGATAATGTGGCTAGGGCATTGGTTAAACCGAAGGACATGACGGTATACTCGTATTGGCCATAACGAGTAACAAAGGCCATTTTGGGAATGTCCTCGTTCTTGATTTTGGTTTGATGGTAGCCCAACCTCAAATCTATCTTGGAAAAGATTGAGGATCCAGCGAGCTGATCATACAGGCCGTTGATGCTGGGGAGCGGATACTTGTTCTTTAGGGTGACCAAATTGACGGGTCGATAATCTACAACCATCCGATCCGTACCATCCTTCTTCTTGATGAAGAGGACGGGACAAGCTCATGGAGAGGAACTATGACAGATGAAACCCTTTTTCAAGGACTCATCGAGTTGTTTCTTGAGTTCAGCTAATTCTAGTGGTGCCATCTTATAGGGTCTCCTAGAGATTGGGACAGTTCTTGGGACAAGATCTATCACGAACTCAACATCCTTGTCAGGTGGAACACCTGGCAGTTCTTCTTGAAAGACATCCAAGAAGTCGTGGACTACAGGGACATCTTCGAGGTCTGGCAGAGGACTGGCATTAATGGAGTAGAGCTAACGCTCGGACACTCGGGTCAAGACATTGAATACCTTGCCCAATTGATGTGTAAGTTGAACAGTCCTAGAGTAACAATCCAGCTTATCATGATGGGCTGTCATCCAGTCCATACCCAAGATGATATTTATGTCCGAGGATTTGAGAGCTATCAAATATGCAAGGAAAACAAGTCTATCTTCATGAATTTCATTCCCATGGCTTACTCTAGAAGTTTGCCACCTAGAACCAGGAGTAGAAATTTCCATGGTGGACGGCATATCACAAACTGTGGTGTTGTGCAAACGGGTATAGCTCTCAGATATAAATGAATTAGATGCTCCAGTATCGGAAAGAACAGATGCCGGATGGCAATTAACATGGAGCGTACCAAGAAAGACATGGGGATCATCATGAGACACAGTTCACATGGCCACGTACAGTGGTGGCTGGCTTGGCATAATACACCTTCCCTATTGGTTTGCCACCGCCAACAACCTTTCTATACTGGTTGGCGTTGTTGATCTGGGGACACTCTCGCATGTAGTGACCGATTCTCCACACTTGAAGCATGTCATGGTGTTGTTGCGTGGAGGAGCATTGGCGGTTGATCCACCACAAGCCTTAGGCGGTGCATACTGCTGGGTTGGACGAAGCACCTGATAGCATGGCATCAGAGTGAACCTGGGTGGTAGAGCCATGTTTGGCACCCACACACGGTGCTTTTGAGAGCCAGAACCGTATAAGTAACCATTGTCACGGGCGTGCTTGCGTGTAGCTCCATAGTCAGTCTGACCTGTCTCAGTACTGATAGCCTTAGGAGGTGCATTTGTGCAGAGGAAGATCATGGCGAAGCTCAGGGTTGAGTCCCTTGCAGAACCTCGCCTGCTTCTTGGCATCGGTGGACACTTCTTCAGGTGCATAGCGTGCCAGGTTTCCAAACTCTCTGCTATATGCATCCACGGTTATCCTACCCTGATGAAGTTGCAGAACTCCTCCCTCTTACAATCCATAAGACCTTCCATGATGTGGTGCTCACGAAAAGCCTCGCTGAAATCTTCCCAAGTGGTATCCTTGCCAGTTGGGCGTATGGCCTCGTAGTTTTCCCACCAAAGGATGGCGGGACCTTCAAGATGATAAGCATCGTAAGTGACCTTGTCAGCTTTGGCTACTTGTGCAGAATGTAGCTTGTGGGTGATCCTTTGGAGCCAATCATCCGCATCGAGAGGCTCGACGAAATGATGGAAGGCTCACGGTTATAGCTTAATGAAGTCATTGAGAGACACCAAGTCGTTCCTATGGTGATGTGCAGTGTTCTGCTCAATGCGTTCCAGCAGTCGATTGGTCTCAAGTTTGTTCCTTCCAGCCTCCAACATGACTTTAGCCAAGGAAGGTGGATTAGACAGATTCCTGTCCGTAGCCTGTCGGCTTTCTGGGAACGGGGGTCCCCAGACTTGCCTGCCTGCGGCCTGCGGCGTGGCTCAAGGGGTGGCCCAGCACGGCCCATCTTCATCAACACGAGTTCAAGACCCTCGTGAGGGGCCAAGCCTCTCGGGGCGGACGACAAGATGCTTCCTCAGGCACGGCCTCATCAGGCTGGCTCGCGAGGAGGCGGAGAGATCAAGGCGGGGTACCTCGCGAGGTGCCCATGACGCAAGCCATGACGACCAAGGGCGTCGGGCGGGAGCCAGCCCACACAGTGTCCTTCTTTCCTCTTTGGTGCAAAGGGGGCAAGCGCAGGCGAGAGCGTCAAGGAAAGGTATCCATTTCGGTGCAACAAGACCAAGACTAGCAGAATGGCAGGATGGAAGTCATCGTGGAGCCCAAGCCGGCGTCACCACCAGAGCCTTTGGCAGGCGAGGACCAACTTTAGTCAGGATAAGTGTACTAGATGTTCCCCTTCAAAATGTCCAATTGTTGGCGCCGTTCCCGCTCAATATTTGGGAAGAGGCCCGGGGCCTTTGCCTATAAATAGGACTAGCCACCCACAAGGTAGGGGTTGGGGGAAATCAGTCGGACCCTCATCTAGAAACCAGTAGAGAGAGCAACTGAACTCCCTTAGCAGTTCATTGCACCAGCCAAGAACAGACCATCGCGAGGCTGTTCTTCGTTGTACTGTTCATCATCAGCCCAAGATGGAATCCACCACACCACATACTGGAGTAGGGTATTGCACCACAATGGTGGCCTGAACCAGTATAAACCCTTTGTCTCTTGTGTTGTACCTTTGATTGCTTAGTTCATAGATATGTGGTGAGGAGCAGGTAGGTAGAGGGCTAAATGTCCACGCGCACCCCAGTGTTCGAATCTAGAGGGTCTGCCGGAATCTGAAATCCGACATTTGGCGCGCCAGGTAGGGGTAAGCCGGAATCCACCTTCTGCCGCCTCGTGTCCCGTCGCATCGTCATAATCATGTCCAGCGACCAGGCAGACAACCCTGATCCTTGGGCGGCCTGGCCCGCCCACGCGGAACCGCTCGCCCCGGGCAACCCCGAGCCCCAGGCAGCTCGCGGTCCGCAGGGCGCTGTGGGCCGCGGGCGGCGACAGCTCTCACGACGAGGCATGCGCGATCGGCGGCGAGGGCTTCCCACCACGCCGCGGCCACAGCGCCGTACACCCGACGAGAGCAGGTGAACTCGAGGGCCACTCTCACCGTGGCTCGAGAGCTGCTATAGTACAGGCTGCTGGAAGGCGGCCACGACGTGCTGCTAGAGCGGGTGGCAGAGCTCCTGGGCTTCGTCGCCTCGGGGGCTCCCCCCTTCTGCACCCAACTCCCACCTCAGGTCCAGGGTGGCCCGTCTCGGGGCTTCGTGCACTCCCGTGCGGCCCCAAGCGGACTCCGAGGGCACCCCAACGCCGGCCAGGCCGTCAATGCCGGGCCAGCAGCGGCGCTACCTCCACCCCCGGCCATCGAAGAAGGACTCGCCACAACCCACGGCCCTGGTGGGCCGCCATGCTACCACCCCCAGGCGGGCGACTTAAGCAGCACCGCGTGGCACGTAGGGCGCTACGGCGCGGTCTTTGGGATGGCGCCCCCAGAAGAGTACGTGCCTCACATGATGGACCAAGGGTGCGCCCATGAGGACGAACAAGGCTCACTCCTCAGCCCAAGCTGGGGGACGAGACGCCGGAAGTTGAACTCTTCCATGAGCCCCGAGAAGGCCATGTCGGCTACACTGGAAACAACGAGTATCAGGTACCACTAATCCCCCAGGAGTAGGCATACGCCAACTGTGGATCGCAGGAAGTGCAGGTCACGACAACGGGTGGCTGCCCCGCTCCCGTAGTCTCCTACCCCTCAGGAGGAGGGTGCCGGGGGCTGCAGGAGAGGGGCCAAGACCCTACATCACCACCGCGGCGTTCGGAGCAAGGCGTCCTCAGGAGGTAGGCCCTCTGCTGGGGAGGTGCCCCTAGAGCCTGCCCCTGGCAGAGGACCTGTGGTCGTCGGGGGAACCGCTGGCGACCGCTCTACCCCATCGGCGGCGTCCTGGTTTCCGGTCGTTGTCGGTGGCACTAGAGTGTGGCGCAAGGCGGGGCCCTCCTCTGGTGATATGAAGCAAGGCCGGTACCTGTGAAGAAGGACCAGTGCCTATGAAGCTCGCTGCCCCGTGACACTCTCACGTAATAATGAGTGGGGCTGTACATGCCCCGGAGTCTCAGGGGTGCCGGCCTCTGGCCCTGGGGCTCCCTCCTACGCCCAGTAGCAGCACTTAGCTCCACGCTGGTGAGAAGACGTCCAAGAATAGACTAGGTGCCGGACGCAGCCTTTTTCTGTTCTCATTGCTTTTCCCTTGGCTGTCATTTTTCCCTTGTTGGATTTCAAGTTGGATTTAAGCTCGAAGATTTGCGTGTGTTCGGGGAAGGGGTGTTTAGTCTCGTTCGAGCAATCTCTCGCGTTCTGGTTACCACTCCGCCTCAGCTGCCTCCCCTCATGAGCCCCTCGCGAGCCGGGCCAGGCCTAGCTTGCGTGCAGCCCAGACTGCCGACGCCGCACCCTCTCAGGAGGTTTTCATTACAGGTTCGATGGGTTCATTCAAGAGATGCTCGAGGCACCACAACCCTCCGCAGGCTAGCTCGAGGCCCTAGCAGGTTAAAGGTAAACAAGCCCGCTGGCTCGTCGCCAAGCCAGCCGCTTGGCGCAGGCATACGGGTGATATCGCATCTACTAATACGCCGAATATGAGTTTTACATGAGGGGCTCCCCCTCCAAAAATGCTCTTACAATCTTCAGGGCAAGGCCCAAACTCCATTTATGCAGGGTAAGGAAGCAGAGACAACACGCAGTCAGTCGGATAAATCCCCCAATGCATCTTCAGGGGCGCCTCCTGAATCATCACTGGCGTCGCTGGCCTCGCCATCGTCCTCCGCGTCGCCGGCAGCGACGCGAGGGCCGTTCACCACGTCACCTTCATCAGCAGCCACGACCGCGTTGTCGTTATCAGAAGTGAATACCCTGACGAGGGCATCCACGTTGTCTTCCACCCAACGCGCCAGGTCGTCCCGGAAGGCCTGGGGGACTGGAGCGATGGCAGTGTCGAAGTCGAAGTTGGGGAACATGTTCTGAAGGTGGCTGAAGACACGAGAGAAGGCACATCCGGGCAAGGCGCGGCTCCTCTCCTCCACCAGCCTGTTGGCACCGGCCGACCGCGCTTGCAGCTGCGTCACAATGTTGGTGAAGAACTGAAGATTACCAGCATAGTTGACTGCGTGGGGCTGGTCGACAGCTGCCTCGCAGATGTTACCCAAGGCCGCGTTGGCTCTCTCCCGGAGCCTGTCAAGCATGGGGCCGTGCTCGTGCTCCAAGATCCGCCGCTGGCGTATCTCGTCCTCGTTCTGCCGCGCAACGGCCTTGGCCTCGTCCACCCGCTGGTGAAGAAGGAGCGCCTCGGCGCGGGAGGTAGTCAGTTCCTCCTACGCTGCGTTGAGGGCAGCCCGGGAAGCGTCAGCCCGCCGCTCCGCTTCCTCCAGCTTGGCCCTCAGGGCAGCGGTTCTGCCTTCAGCCTCGACCCGGATCAGCCCAGCCTCTCCTCGAACTCGCGCTCGAGGTTCAAGCGGGCTGTCGTCACCCCGCTGTCAACCTCTTCCAGGACTCGGGCCTCGCGCGCAGCAACGTCATCCTCCGCCTGTGACACCAGGCGCTCACTCATCTCCAGACGTTCGAGATCGCGTGCGCTCTCAACATCTTCCAGCGTCAGTGCCTCCTCACGTCTCAGGAGCTCTGCATGGTCGACCGAAGCCACCTTCATCGATGCAAGGGCCAACTCACGCAGCTCTACCTGCTGCTCCAGGGAGTGGCACCAGGCAAGGAGCTCCCGCGACCGCTCATCCACCGCCTCACGCCGCCGACCAGCTTCTCGGGCCTCCTCGACGGCCCGGGAACGAGCCTCCCGGGAGGCCGCCAGCAACTCCTCTGCCTCCTCATTGTTGAGGTCATGCTGGTGGCGCGCAAGGGCGACAGCCGCCTCCAGCTTGCGCCTGTGTTCAGCCAGGCGCAGGCCCTCGGCCTCAAGGCGCGCGTCTTCATCATCAAGCTCATCACCAAGCTGGCTCACCGCATCAGCCGCCCTCTGGGGAAACCCTTGCAAAGAGCGCGACGCCTCTGGGCACGCTCGAGCACATCTTCTACGTCGTCATCCGCTCCAAGTAAGCGCCGGGGGCCTCGAATCAGTGCTCCCCCACTGGGCAGGGGGCTGGGGGCTGGCTCCCTCGTGATGGCCGGGTACGCCTCGCTAGAAGCCCGGCCAGGGACCAGCCCCTCCCCAAATGAAGAGTGCAGGGCCGACCTCAGCCAATCGCCGTCCATGATCAGACACGAGGCCCAGGGCAGGCTGGCTAGGCCTCGAGAAGGCTCGCAAAGGAGGGTTGCGAGGCGCGCTGGGCCGCGATGCACCACAGGATGGCTCACCTCTCTGGGCGGCCTCACCATGAGGGCGCTGCTGGAACTCGGAGCGCTCGAAGGCGGTGGAGAGGGCGGAGCTTGTGGGGATGGCTCCTCAGCCACCTCCGTGAGCTCGGCAGGAAGGGGCCTGTGGAGCAAGGATCAGCCAAAGCGACGGGAGAGCCAAGAGCTAGGAAAAGAGAAGGCTTACTCATCAACGGCGAAATACTTCTGGCGCTTCAGCAGGCGGTAAGGGTAGTCATCACCCAAGGCCTCCCTTTTCTTCTGAAGAGCCTCGAAGTCCACGCAGAAGCGACCTAGGAGTTGAGCGCAGGGGTCAGCCTACGACGAGGAAGATGCGGCAAGGTGCCCAACGTCTGGTGTGTCGTCCTGATGCACGCCTCTTGCCGCCTCGCCAAGAAGGACAGCTGGGGCCCCAGGGGCCTCAACCACGGGTGCCGTGCGCCGCGGCTCAATGCCCCCAGCCACAGCAGAGTGAGCCTCAGGAGATGGCCCCTCCAGAGTGCCGCCAGGCGTTGTTGCTCCGGCAGGGGCCCCCTCAGCCTCTGGTGGCTCATGCCTCCCTGCTCCACCACTTGAGGAAGGACCGCCGTGGGCGACTGGGAGGGCAGTCACCATCACTGGGTTCTCGCGAGGACCCCTAAGGTCGGCGGGGCGCAGCCCCCATCCGTCGAAGACGGGCATCTGCTTCACAAAGTCGCCCCTGTTCGAGCAAAGGTACAACAAAGCCCCTCCATGCCGGATGCTGCCGGGGGAAGGGTCCTCGGTCAAGACCAAGAGCACGTTCCTCAGTGCTTCGGGTGTGAGGTCCTCCTCCTAGAGCCTCATGCGATCTTCGCGCCCGCCGAAGGACCACATCCGGTGGGAGTGGCGCTGGAGAGGAGCAATGCGGCGTAGCAGGAACTCCTTCACCACCTTGGGCGCTGACACACCAAGCTCCCTTAGGAGCGCGAAGCGACGCCAGACGAAGATGAGCCGGGGGCTCGTGAGCGTCTCCTGGCCCCAGCCGGAATTGAGGACAGCATGCGACTTTGGCTCCGAAAGCAGGGGGCTGGGTACCCCTACATCCACGTACAGCCACCGCTCGCGGAACCCAGGAGTGGATGGAGGAAGGCTGAAATCAATCCCTGAAGCTGCTGTTTCTGGTGCGGAATGAAGCTCACACACCTTGAGCATTGGGTGGGATCGACAAGGCGCAGAGATAAGAAGTGGTGTAGCAAGGCAACCGAAGGAGGGATGCCCATCATCGCCTCGCAGACGAAGGCGAAGATGGCTATAAGAGTGATGGATTCAGGACCCAGATGCATCATATGGATCTGGTAATGGGAAAGCACAGCGTTGAAAAAATCGGAAAAGGGGGGAACCAATCCCGCCCACAGGGCGTCGGCAAAGTACTGGACCTCAGCGACCACTCTGTCAATGGAGAAGTGGGATGCGGGCCAGGCAGTCGTCCTCCCGCACTCATTGAAGATGGTGGCCAGGGCAGAGCTGACCTTGTCCAAGCCCTCTCGGTTGAGTATGATCGACCGATCGACAGCAGGAGCCGCCGACGACGGTGAGCAAGGCGGAGGCATCTGTTTCTTCCCTTTCCCCTTCTTCGTCGGAGCCATGGCAACGGGAAGAGGGAGGATTCGAGATTGGATTGGAAGCAGAGACTGGAGCACGAGAGGAGGAAGAACAGGGGATGGCCGAGCGGCGAGAAGAGGAAAGACTGTGTGCAACCACGGATCCGCCTAGCTGGGCACAAAATAAGGAGGCGTGGGGAAGCAGGGCCACCCATGTCCAATCAACCGCCACGCGGCGCCCGAGGCCGCAGGCTATTAGGGCCCGCGGCGCTTCACACTTACCCCTTCGCCTCTCTGCTCAGCCAAGTCCGGGCGCGCCTTGGGCCCAGGGGCTACTGTCAGCGTTCTGGAAACGGGGGTCCCCAGACTTGCCTGCCTGCGGCCTGTGGCGTGGCTCAAGGGGTGGCCCAGCACGGCCCATCTTCGTCAACACGAGTTCAAGACCCTCGCGAGGGGCCAAGCCTCGCGGGGTGGACGACAAGAGGCTTCCTCAGGCACGGCCTTGTCAGGCTGGCTCGCGAGGAGGCGGAGAGATCAAGGCAAGGTACCTCGCGAGGTGTCCATGACGCAAGCCATGACGACCAAGGGCGTCGGGCGGGCGCCAGCCCGCACAGTGTCCTTCTTTCTTTTGGTCCAAAGGGGGCAAGCGCAGGCGAGAGCGTCAGGGAAATGTATCCATTTCGGTGCAACAAGACCAAGACCAGCAGAACGGCAGGATGGAAGTCATCGTGGAGCCCAAGCCGGCGTCACCACCATAGCCTTTGGCAGGCGAGGACCAACTTTAGTCAGGATAAGTGTACTAGATGTTCCCCTTCAAAATGGCCAATTGTTGGCGCCCTTCCCGCTCAATATTTGGGAAGAGGCCCAGGGCCTTTGCCTATAAATAGGACTAGCCACCCACAAGGTAGGGGGAGGGGGAAATCAGTCGGACCCTCACCTAGAAACCAGTAGAGAGAGCAACTGAACTCCCTTAGCAGTTCATTGCACCAACCAAGAACAGACCCTTGCGAGGCTGTTCTTCCTTGTACTGTTCATCATCAGCCCAAGAGGCAATCCACCACACCACACACTGGAGTATGGTATTGCACCACAATGGTGGCCTGAACCAGTATAAACCCTGTGTCTCTTGTGTTGTTCCTTTGATTGCTTAGTTCATAGAGATGCGGTGAGGAGCAGGTAGGTAGAGGGATAAATCTCCACGCGCACCCCAGTGTTCGAATCTAGAGGGTCTTCCGGAACCCGAAATCCGACATAGCCCCACTGGCTTCACCTTGCTCTTCGGCAGCAGGGGTGCTTCGGGTGTCCTAGGAAAACAGAACAACAGTTTAGACAAGGATGGCAAAATTCTAACATGGGGTGCAGAATGTAATGGATGTCGTGGAATGCAGAGATGTTCATGTGTACGACATGGTAATACAAAAACTGCCATATATGCCATCGGTCATAGTTTAGTACAAGGCCAGGCTGAAGTACAACTGTGGTGAAAGAAAGATTACATCTCATCAGAGGCATTCCAAAGCTCCTATACATTAGTTTTCTACACCTCCAGAATTCAGTACACACTAAGTCATATTCCACAAGACATGCAGGATTGTGGAGATACAACTACTACAATACTACTAGTGCCATGACCTTGCTCAGTCGTCTCCATCTCCGTAGTAATCTTTATAAAAATTACCCGCGTAGCCAGGAAGCGGAACATGCAGATCTGGAAACTACTGGTCGCGTGGGGCCTGTGGACCATGCATAAGGGCAAGGATGAGGCCTTGGTCCCACGAACGGTGGCAGATGATGCCCACATGGAGGTGTGATGCCTCCAACATCAGGATAGCCCATACGAGCTGGAAGACGAATGCATACGGGGTACAAATCCCGCATATCAAGATAACCCATCTGCACGGCGGGTGAGGGAGTCCTGGATTAAGGGGTCCTCAGATAGCCGGACTATATACTTTTGGCCCGATTGTTGGACTATGAAGATACAAGATTGAAGAATTTGTCCTGTGTACGGATGGAACTCTCCTTTGCGTGGAAGGCAAGCTTGGATATTCGGATATGTAGATTTCCTTCTCTGTAACCGACTTTGTGTAACCCTAGCCCCCTCCGGTGTCTATATAAGCCAGAGGGTTTAGTCCGTAGGACAACAACAATCATAATCATAGGCTAGCTTCTAGGGTTTAGCCTCTATGATCTCGTGGTAGATCAACTCTTGTAATACTCATATCATCAAGATCAATCAAGTAGGAAGTAGGGTATTACATCCATTGAGAGGGCCCGAACCTGGGTAAAACATCGTGTCCCCTGCCTCCTGTTACCATTAGCCTTAGATGCACAATTCGGGACCCCCAACCGAGATCCACCGGTTTTGACACCGACATTGGTGCTTTCATTGAGAGCTCCAATGTGCCTTCACTGTAAGGGTTGATGGCCCCTTTGATCATCTTCAACGATGCGGTCCAGGGGGAGGTTTTCCTTCTCGGACAGATCTTCGTATTCGGCGGCTTCATACTGCGGACCAACTCGCTTGGCCATCTGGAGCAGATCGATAGCTATGCCCCTAGCCATCAGGTTAGGCTTGGAAGCTTAAACTACACTGCCGACACCCGCGGAGACTTGATCTTCGACGGATTCGGGCTCAGGATAGGTGCGCCGAACAGTCACACGGACATGACTTTGATCTACCGCCGGATAGTATTCATGAAATCGCACCCACGTTGGCACCCGGAATCAACCCGGAGCAGATCGTGCCTTCCGAGGATGGGTGGATAGACCCCGCCACGGAGGCCGCACACTCATCGGCGTCGGAGCCGAACACTGATCCCACCTCCTGTGAGAGTGGTGTCGTCGGGCCCTCGGAATCTTTCCCAGTTGCAGGATCCGAACCGCGCGCGTCCGTGCCTATCAAATCAGATTGGGCACGCGTCATGGAGTTCACCGTCGCGGATATTTTTCACCACTCACCCTTGGGAGATGTGCTGAACTCATTAAGGTCTCTGTCCTTCTTAGGAGACTCTTGGCCGAACTATGTCCGGCTCGAGTGGGAAGCAGACAATGAAGAAATTCATTACCCACCCACCACCCACTTCATAGCCACTGTCGATGACTTAACCGACACGCTCGATTTCGACTCTCAAGATGTCGATGGTATTTAAGATGACGCAGGAGAAGAACAGGAACCACCTCCCATTGGGCGCTGGACTACCACCTCATCATACGATATTTATTTTGTGGACACACCAAAAGAAGGCGATGGTGACGATACAACGAATGATAATCCCCCCGATAAGCCACCAAAGCGGCGCCGTAGGTGCCGCTCTAAATCCCGCCACAGTAAAAAGAGCGACAACAGCGCAAGAAATAATAATACCCCGGTTGATTCCAAAGGAAATGACAACCCCATGGGCCCAGCAATGGAGGAGGATGAGCGAGGGGACGGAGAAAACAATCCGGAGCCGACGTCAGATAACACCGATCCCAAGGGTAAAATTCAACAACTTGTGTCTGAAGAGGAGGACAGCCAGGACGATGATGCACTTATCATCCCAGAAAAACTCTTGGAACAAGAGAACCTCCACAGAAGACTTATCGCCACCGTGAGGAGCCTAAAGAAGCAGAAGCAAAAGCTTAAGGCCGCGCAGTATACGCTCAACTGTAGGTGGAGCAAAGTGCTCAACACAGAAGAAAAATACGGCGACGATCGCCATGCAAAGAGCTATCCAAAGCGCAAGCTGCTGCTCGAATTCGATGATGAGGCTGTAGAGCCCACTCAGCCGAAAACTACCGATCAGCCAGACCGACCACCCCGTGGCCGTGACAAGACGGCTAAGGATGCCGCGCACAAGTTAGCACATGATTTACGTGTGCTCCTAAACAGAAAGTCTGGTATGGCCAGATCCATCTACAGATCCATCTAGAAAGTCTGGTATGACCCCGTGGCCGAGATTAGAACTACCGAAATGATCACAATAATCGAATACCAGCTTGGAATCAGAACCAAGAACAACAACCGTCGACAGCATGCCACGACACAACCAAATACAGGGGTGCCGCACACCCCCTGTGCTTCACCAATGAGGTACTGGATCATGAATTTCCGGAAGGATTCAAACCCGTGAATATAGAGGCATACGACGGAACTACAGACCCTGGGGTCTGGATTAGGGACTTTATCCTTCATATACATATGGCTCGCGGAGACGATCTCCACGCCATCAAATATCTACCCCTCAAATTAAAGGGACCAACTCGGCACTGGCTGAAAATCCTTCATGAAAACTCAATTGGAAGTTGGGAAGAGCTCGAGGATGCTTTCAGGGCCAATTTCCAAGGGACCTATGTCCGGCCTCCGGACGCTAACAACCTAAGTCATATAATTCAATAGCATGGAGAGTCAGCCCGAAAACTCTGGAACAGGTTTCTTACTAAGAAAAAGCAAATAGTCGATTTCCCGAATGCCGAGGCTTTAGCGGCCTTCAAACACAGTATCCTTGACGAATGGCTTGCCATACACCTCGGCCAAGAAAAGTCGAGGATGATGGCAGCCTTAACAAGCCTTATGACCCACTTTTGCGCTGGCGAGGACAGCTGGCTGGCCCGTAGCGGCACCAGCGACCCAAGCACATCCGAAGTCAGGGATGGCAACGGGAAGCCGCGACGCAACACAAACAAGCGTCGAAAAAATAATGAGAGCCCAGAGAATATGACAGTCAATGCCGGATTCAGCGGCTCTTGACCCGGTCAACAGAAGAAGCCATTCAAAGGCAGCAGAGACAAACCGTCCAGCCTAAACAAGATTCTTGACAAATTATGTCAGATTCACGGCACCCCCGAAAAGCCTGCAAACTACACCCACAGAGAGTATTGGGTTTTCAAACAGGCCGGCAAGGTGAACGCCGAACAAATGGGGAGGGAGACGCCAAGTGAGGACGAGGAGGAGCCTCGTCAGCCGAACACTGGAGGACAGAAAAAATTCCCACCAGAAGTAAAAACAGTGAATATGATTTACATAGCTCACATCCCAAAGAGAACGTGCAAGCGCGCACTCAGAGACATATACACTGTTTAGCCCGTTGCCCCCAAATTTAATCCCTGGTCGGCCTGCCCGATCACCTTTGATCGCAGGGACCACCCGACAAGTGTCCAGCATGGAGGATCGGTTGCCTTGGTGCTCGACCCAATAATTGACGGATACCATCTCACACGAGCCCTCATGGACGGCGGCAGTAGTCTAAACCTGATATATCAGGACACTGTCCGCAAAATGGGGATAGAGCCCTGAAGGATCAGCCTAAGTAACACTAGCTTTAAAGGAGTGGCATGCTCAGGCGGCGGCATGCTCAGGCGGCGGCGTGTGCGGCTGTGCTCGGTGTGGTCGCTATGGCGTGCGACAACGAGAACGGATAGGGGGAGGAGATGCAGGAGATCACAACGGTCTCGGCGAGCTAGGCAGCGGGGTCAAGGACGAGCTCGCAGTGAAGTGGATCTCCGGCGACAGCAAGGCTAGACGAGGTCGGTGCAGTGGCTCCAGGGCGAACAAGCGCTCGGGGCCGATCTGCTCGACGAAGCAGACGATGGCGGAGATTCTGGAAACGGCGGGGCAACGAGGGGGTAATGGTGGCCGCGGTTACGACGGGGGTGTGGCTGTGGCAGCGTCAGCCATGGCGGGGGGAGAGCGAGAGAGGCGCAGGGGGCGAATGAGGTGTCCTGCAGGTCGGGGCGATGAGCAGAAGTTCATTCACGCGTCTTGTGGCTCGGCGGTAAGCAGGTGGAGGCATGGCGAGCTCGGGCGTGTCGGTGCTCACCTCTCTGCCTGCCTAGCAATGGGCCAGCAAAGTGCTAGGCCACCAGGTAGGTTTGGCCAGGTAAGTTGCTTTCCTTTTATTTCCTGTTTTGTTATTTTCTGTAACTTTGAGGCTTTATTAAAAATATTTAGGCACTCTCAAAATCCATGAAACTGCTCAAGGCCACCTGTTTGGAATATTTCCAACAGTAAACATTTTAGTTCGTGAATATTTGGACATTTAAAATATTATATAGCATTAAATGTCCAAATGCAAATAGAATATGATTTAATTTTGTGACCCAATGGTGTCCTAGAAAAGTGTGCACCATTTTTGTCAGAGGTTCTAGACCAAGGCAAAGATGATGAACATTTTTAAGGGCACTTCAGGTTCATTGAAAAAGTATTTAAGCCACATATAGAGAGATAGCAGGGAGTTGCATTTTTAATGCACTCTGGTTCATCATGTGTGGGCACTGCGCAACGAACATTTTACTATCCAAAATTTGCGTGCTCTTCTTTAGCATGTTGCTCTTCTGTTCTTCTTTAATAAGTTGTCTCTCCGTTCCTAAATACAAGTATTTGTATAGATTCCACCATGGGCTGCATATGGAGCAAAATGAGTGAATCTACACTCTAAAATGTATCTGTATACATCTATATGTGATCCATAGTGGAAATCTCTACAAAGACTTATATTTTGGAATGGAGGCAGTATGATAGTAGTATAGTATGTTCCTCGTAGTGAAGATCAGCAGGGACATTTGCAGTGTAGAGGTCTATACGGTCGGTTGTGATGGACACTTTGAACTCTTTGGGCCTATTTGATTCGTAGGATTTTGTAAACATAGGAATAGGATTTGTAGTGGCCTGCCCACTTGAATCCTATAAGAATAGCAAGCAAATGTGGGGAGTTGTGTCGCCTTTGAGAGTTACACTAATATTAACAGTACCGCACCTTCAATTGAAGAGAGCTGGTATCCGAAGCCTTTCTAGCCGTACTGGAAATACTAGCACATATATTCCAGCAAGTTCCACTTTGCTGATTTTACTCTGATGCTTACGGTTTTCCCGTTATATCTACACTATGATCTGTGTAGCTGCTTTGTGTCGCACTAGCAGCAGTCCACTCTTGAAGCTAACCACACCAATCATAAGTCCAAAGCTTACTTCTTCAAATACGAATTGTGATATGATACTTATATTAGTTAACAGACACACATTTAATTGTTCAGGTAATGCCCCCACTCGATTTTCCAAATGCATGTGGCCACATATAGAGAGATAGCATGGAATTGCATTTCTTTGGGCACTGTGATTCATCATGAGTGGGCAACCAACATTGTATGCAATGAAGCGGAACCTCAAGAATATGCTTTCTCTTCTGTTCTTTAACATGTTCCTCTTTGGTATTCTGTATTTAGTACGTACAATATGTTCCTTGTCAGGAAGGGGAGCAGGGACATCTGCAGTCAACAACTGAGAGAGCTGGCCTGCACGTGATCGATAGGCTTTCAATTACTAGCGGCAATACAACAACGTATTTTCCAGCCAGTTCCACTTTCCCGATTTATATATCATGGTTATGGTGTACCCCTTTTATGTACACTACGATCTGCCTAGTTGTTGTGTGCTCTTGTTATCATGGTTTGGCAATAAACTCTCTGCACAGTATATTATGAACCTATCGTCTGCAAACTATCCTTACTTTAGAGCCTATTTTTTGTGTACTTGTGCCAAATTATACTAATGCACGCACCATATTATAACACACATGAGCTCTCTCATCAGAATCTAGTGATAGCACACAAGGGTTTACAGGTGCGCCCCTATATTAGAATATCCTCAGCATTACAAAGAAAATCTCACTACTATTTATGTTTTCATGGTTCTCAGATATTATACGTAATTACAGAGAATATCAGAATCTGCGCATCAGAAGAATATTATGGCACACTGCAATGACTTACAAAATTGGCACCAAGGCAATGAGTGCCATTCTGGATAGAATGAAACTCGTACGCTCCCCACCTATAGATTCTTGTTCAGAATATGATTCTAATGACTATTCTAACCTCGAGGAGTCAAAGGTTGTCGGTGTACCAAAATAGGGGCGCTCTTTTGTACCCCTTAGTTGTGCACGGGCAGTCAGAGCCACGCCCACAACCACACTTAAGCAGGGCCGAGATAGGAAATCAGAGCCACAAGACGACCCAAGCAACGTCAAGACAGAGGCATGAAAAGCAACAAGGTGAGGTGGTTTCCCCCGTCTAGACCCTTGCTAGGGCAGCCCCCACGACCCCGGCAAGGCCCTTGCCGGGGCAGCCTACCTAAAGCGAGGAGGGCGCGCCACCCTTGAGCCCCAGTTCCTCCAGCGCCGCCAACCGCATTGGGACCAAGGCTCGGGAGGCGCCTCCGTGATGGCATGCAGATCTTTGGGAAGACAAGGAACACTTCAAATCAGGAAAGTAAAAGACGACGAACCCCGGCGAGACCCTCTCCGAGGGAACCCACAAGACCCCGGCAAGATCCTTGCTGGGGACAACCGCAACGCCGCGACAAGACCCTTGCCGGGGCCCCGGCAGGGCCCTTGCCAAGGCCATCCATGAGGCCACGGCCAGGCCTGCACCCTCCAGGTTTCTGCCACTGCCCCCATGCAATTGAGAGCCCACCAGCTGGGCAGGCACCTGCATGTCGGCACAAGGCTTCTCAGCCAACTCAGCGCATGCCCGTGTGGTGGCATGCAAATCTTTGTGAAGACCCTACCACCGCGCCACCTCAGCAGCCAGCCAACCTACATGGCGCTGACCGCCTCGCTGGCCCAGGCACGTGTCGAAGCAGGGAAAAGTGGCGGTAAAGTGGAGGGGACACGTCAAGGGCGCATTAACTGCACTTTGTCCCATAATGGCCAGGTATAGGCTTAATCACAATACCCCGGTGCCACCTCCTGTGTGCCACTATGGCGATCCCCTTGCCTATAAAAGGAGGCCTGAGGCATCCAGGAGAAGGATTCGGACTTTTGGACATGTTACGCCCATTGTAGCTAGTTCAAGAACCTCAAGAACACAAATACACACATCAAAGCAGGACTAGGGTGTTACACATCCCTGCGGCCCGAACCTGGGTAAAAGACCCGCGTGCTCGTATTAACTGCTGATCCTGCTCTCCTCACAACCCAGCGCCCCGCAATCGTAGTAGGGATTCTTGTGATCCCATAGGTGTCGTTTCCCACCGACATCTTTGGTGCACCAGCTAGGGGGCACAGTAGTGAGAATCTGGTTTAGCAGCTAGTAGCACAACTCTTCATCACCATGGCTTTCGAGGAATAAGGCGACCAGGCGAGCAGCCCCGTCGGCGGATGCAGCGTGCGTTCGCACGATGACGAAAAAAAAGCTAAATCATGGAAAAACTTTGAATAATTCCTTCTTATATAAGGTTATCTTCCTCGGAGATCTTTCCTCTATATGGGAAACCTGCACGCAGTGGGGCCCTTCTGTTATCGGCAATGCTCTTGGTATGTTTCGAGTCCGCTCAACAGATTGAGCGGCTGCGTCGAGAGAGGCAGGGTGGCCTTTCGCTATCAGCGACGCTCTCGCTCTGCCTCGAGTCCGCTCTGCAGTTCGAGTGGCCACACTGAGAACGGCAAGGTGGTTTGCATGGCGGCAAGCACGCCCTGCCGGCCGCTAAAGGATCCATCCTTCGAAGCGCAGTGGTTTGGGTTTACGTGTCGGCAAGCCTACCCAGTACGCGTAGGGTGGACGTAGAGAGAAAGGTTAAACAGGGAAATAACATGCATCATATTAAAAGTACTGCAGAGTTATATTAAACCAATTGTTGCTGCGGTTCTAACTAAAGATGTGAATTGTATTGGTCATGAACCTGCAGCGGCAACAAGAAATGGGGCGCCTAGTCGCGGCGCTGGCCCTCCAACCTCTGGATTCCGTCGACGTGGCTGATGATGGGCTCGATGCGCTCATTGACCCTCGAGAGGTCTGCATCGCCCGGCAAGCTGTCCAGTGCGGCGTCGAAGTCGAGGTCGGGGTTCCAGAATGCCAGCTTGGTGAGGACCTTGGTCATGGCGCCCTGGCAAATCATCGTGGACTCGTTGGTCAAGGAGCTCGCCCGGTTAGAGTCAAGCCGTTCCAGGGCACCAAGAACGCCCTCGAAGAACAAGGTCAGCTTGGCGTGGGGGCTCATGCCTGGTTCCAGGGCATACCTCACTTCTGGCATCTTCATGTCGGCCAGCTGCTTGGTGATCCTGTTGGCGACGTCGGTGAGGTGGTCAGTCCAGATTTTGTCTCCCTTCACGGAATCTGCATGGTTGGCGGCGTCGTTCTTCCGCAGCTGCTTTCCTCCTCCAGTCTCTTGGTCAGGTGTAACGCCCCGAGACCGACGCTCCAGACGGCTTCCATGTTTTTCGTTGTTGCCGTGTGTTTTACTTGCTTGTTGCATTTCATCTCAGGTCATCATGTGCATTGCATCCGCATGTTTTCATAAAAACCTCATAGCCGTTTGTAGTGACCGCTTCTCTCTTTGTCTTCGTTGACCTATTGTCAGACCGCTTGTCCTTGTTGACCTTCTATCAGACCAATTGGACCCCTCTCTTCTCTCTTTCTCTGAGACCCACAAAACCCCTGGTCCCCGTGGCCTTTCGTCAGGCCCCTTTGTCTTCGTTTCCCCCTCTCGCCTAAATGCCCACCCTCTCTGCACAGCCACCAACCCCTTTGCGCGTGTCCGAAACTGCTCCGAACCCGACCCGCTCTCGCGTTACCGTTGGATTCAGATCATCACCAAACATCTATAAAACATCACTGTTTTCTTATTTGGACCCCCTAACCTAGTTTTTTCCGACCATTCGATTTTGATCGGAGGGTCCGTTTTGCCCCTAAACTAGTCCACCTAGCTATTTAAGCAGTCATACCCTACCTCTATCCGTCCCATCCATTCTATCCATCCCATCCGCTGCCACCTCCTCGTTTTCATCTCCTGTCCAATCCATCCACCGACCAGCCTCCTCCTTCCTCGGGATCGAACCTGAGCCAACGCGCGAAGCTCCTGATCCCCTCCTCCTCGATTTCAGTCCAGCCAACCAAATCCATCCCCTCCTTGATCCACTCCACCCGAGGCCTCCTGCCTCCCCGACGCCCTCGCTCCAGACGCTGCCTCGTCAGCTCCGCCTCGCCGGAGCATGTTGCCAGGTCGCCTGTCTCGCGCCCCAGCCCTCTCTCTTTCCCCCCTCTCCATCTCCCCATCTCTCTCTAATCTCTCCGCTCTCTCTTCCTTTGCCAATAGGAACCCCATGGACGCCATGTTCGAGCTTCGCCTCGCTACCATTTTGCACCTGTTCCAGCCGGGAAATGGATGGATCCGTCTTCCCCGTGTTCGTCCTTGCCGCCCCCTGCGCTTCAAGTCCCTCGCGCCGCCGGAGCCCCAAGTCCAGCGCCGCCTCGCCCTGCCTTGGAGGGAGCCCCTGCTCGCGTTGACCACCTGCAGCTCGTCTCGAGGACCCGCGCCAAGTCGCCCACGCGAGACCTCCTCCGCTGCTCCCGTCGCAGCCCAGCTCCGTCGCCTCCCCTCGCTCCAGCTCCGCTGCTGCCTGCAAACTCTGCTTCTTCCAGAACGAGCAGCTCGCCCGCTCACCCCGTTGACCGCAGTCGCGCGTGGCCTCCAGCGCATGGGCCAGCAGCATCCAAGCCCAACAACCAGCGCCCTCTCCACAGATCTGGGCTTGGCCCATGGTGAGAAACCCCCATGAACTGTTGGGACAGCCTCTGTTTCGGCCCGACATGTTTTTTTCCAGATCCGCGAATTTAGCTATTATCCAGGTTTTACAGATTTGCAGAAAAAACCCCATGCATCATACATTTAATAACTCACAAACCGTGCATCACATGTAAATAATTTATATATGTAAAATGCTTAGAATTTTGCGTAGATTAATAATTTGCAAATTTCACCCATGTTAAAATTGTTTAAATGTGTTGTTTGAATTAATTTGCATATATAGCATGTTCAAATGTTTTATTTCATAACTAATTAACCGTAGCTCCATTTTAAATAAACTTTATATGTAAATGGGGTGGAAAAATGCATAGATTAACTTGCTGCACTTTATTTTGCTGTTTAACAACATTAAAATTATATATAAGGCAGAACAGTACCAAATTCGAATATTGCATATGGGGATTTTCCGGAATTGTTGTTCGTTGTTCCGGCCTCATTTAAACTTGCCTAAATAGTTAGTTTACTTATGCCTCACCTCTTGCCATGTTTAACAACATTTAATATTGTTGTGTACATAACCGAGAGAGAACTAAATAATTGCTTGTGGTGTTTTGTCAATATGCAACTCGTTGCATATTGAGCTCCACTTAACTTGTAGTATTGTTTGTTGCACTTTGTCATGCCATGCCTCTTGAAACCGGACATGTATCATACTTGTTTGTGCATCATGCCATGTTTATGCTTGTGCATTTATCATGTTGTTTGTTTCTTTCAGGTGTTGCTTCTTAGTTCCGGTAATGTTGTGATTGTGAGGATTCGTTCGAGTACGTCCGTTCATCTTCGTCATGGACTCGTTCTTCTTCCTTGCGGGTTTTCAGGCAAGATGACCGCTACCCTGGATCTCACTACTATCATTGCTATGCTAGTTGCTTTGCTCTATCGCTTTGTTGCGCTACCTGTCTTTTGCTCTTCAAGCCTCCCAAATTGCCATGAACCTCTAACCTTTGACACCCTTCCTAGCAAACCATTGCTTGGCTATGTTACCGCTTTGCTCAGCCCCTCTTATAGCACTGTTAGTTGCAGGTGAAGTTGAAGATTGCTCCATGGTGAACAGGATTATGTTGGGATATCACAATATCTCTTATTTAATTAATGCATCTATATATTTCGTAAAGGGTGGAAGACTCGGCCTTATGCCTGGTGTTTTGTTCCACTCTTGCCGCCCTAGTTTCCGTCATACCGGTGTTATGTTCCCGGATTTTGCGTTTCTTACGCGGTTGGGTGATTTATGGGACCCCCTTGACAGTTCGCTTTGAATAAAACTCCTCCAGGAAGGCCCAACCTTGGTTTTACCATTTGCCTCACCACCACCTATACCCTTCCCTTGGGTCGGCCAACCCGAGGGTCATCTTTATTTTAGCCCCCCCGGGCCAGTGCTTGTCTAAGTGTTGGTCCGAACCGAGCCGCCTGCGGGGCCACCTCGGGGAAACTCGAAGTCTGGTTTTACTTGTAGCCTGTCTCATCCGGTGTTGCCCTGAGAACGAGATATGTGCAGCTCCTATCGGGATTGTCGGCGCATCGGGCGGTCTTGCTGGTCTTGTTTTACCATTGTCGAAATGTCTTGTAAACCGGGATTCCGAGTCTGATCGGGTCTTCCTGGGAGAAGGTGTATCCTTCGTTGATCGCGAGAGCTTATCATGGGCTAAGTTGGGACACCCCTGCAGGGTATACACTTTCGAAAGCCGTGCCCGCGGTTATGGGCAGATGTGAATTTGTTAATGTCCAGTTGTAGATAACTTGACACCAGATCCGAATTAAAACGCATCAACCGCGTGTGTAGCCGTGATGGTCTCTTCTCGGCGGAGTCCGGGAAGTGAACACGGTTTTTGGGTTATGTTTGACGTAAGTAGGAGTTCAGGATCACTTCTTGATCATTCCTAGCTTCACGACCGTTCCGCTTGCTCTCTTCTCGCTCTTATTTGCGTATGTTAGCCACCATATCATGCTTAGTCGCTGCTGCAACCTCACCACTTTACCCCTTCCTTTCCCATTAAGCTTTTCTAGTCTTGATACCCATGGTAATGGGATTGCTAAGTCCTCGTGGCTCACAGATTACTACAACAACAGTTGCAGGTACAGGTTGTGCGATTATCTTGATGCGAGAGCGATGTTTGCTCGTTTGGAGTTCTTCTTCTACTTCTTCTTCGATCAGGGGATATGTTCCAGGTCGGCAGCCTAAGCAAGCAGGGTGGATGTCGTTTGAGTTTCTGTTTGTGTTTCATCCGTAGTCGGATTATGCTCTTATGTATTGTGATGTTGTGTTCGTGTGGCATTGTATGCCTTTTGTATGTATCCCCATCTATTATGTAATGTTGATGTAATAATGTCCACCTTGCAAAAGCGTTTCAATATGCGGTTCTATCCTTGGTGGGACCTTCGAGTCTCTTTAGGATAGTATCGCATATTGGGTGTGACAAGTTGGTATCAGAGCCTCGACCGACCATAGGAGCCCCCTTGATTGTTGGCCATTGTTGAGTCTAGAAGAAAACTATTTTGATCAGAGAGTAGGATTCTTTTTACTCCTCAGCCCCCTTCATCACTCTGGTGAGGTCTCCTGACGTAGATGTTTTGTCTTTCCTCTCCTCAAATTTCACTAAAACTTTTTAGGATCACGCGGGTATCTTGGGATCGTTTCGATAGTCTTATGACGAGAACATTGTTCTTGGTGCCTCCTGTCTTTTATGTGGCAGTGACCCGGGGAGTTGAGCTCCGAGGTGTTGTCATCGTAATTTTATCGATGCAATTCTGGAATACGTGAGTTTTGCCGACATAAAAAATCTCTTTTATGCAGTTGTTGGTGAGATAACCTCGACGCCACCCAGTACTGGGGCGGGAGTTCGGGAGTACTGCCATAACTCGTATAACGGATGCTTTTCGAAGGTTGAGGTACACGATTTTCGGAGTTTTCTTGGTTATGTGTTGACGGATGGATACAGCTGGATGTAGGGATTGTTATTTCGGGTGAGATATATTACTTCCCCTGTATCCCCAACACCAGATTGCATAACCAGAAAGTTTCGGGTGTTTTATAGGTGGGAATTCAAGTAGCTCCTAGAATATCTTTCCGAGAGATGCATGATATGGGATTGGGTAAATCTCTATCATATGTATTTGTTCCGGCTTATTCTGCAAGCCAAATCCTTTGTTTTGTTTTATTTGTGGTATTCGAGTTGCTTCGAAGTCAAGTGTTGATTCCATACCTTTCAAGCGGCGTTCTCATATTTCTATGGGAGTACTAATCCTTCTTGATTACTGAGGTTGTCATGTCAACTCTTTTCCAACCGGTGCGCCTCTCTTCGAGATGATCCCATCATTCTCTCCATCCACAAGATCAATTCTAAGTTTTCTCAACGGTGTTTCTTTCGTTCATCCCAAGTTGTCTTTGTTTTTCCCCACCGTCCCACCCTTTTCTTCAAGGACTCATTTATTTTAATCAAGTATCCATTTATTCATGTGAAGTCACTTCACTCTTTTCAATCAATGTTCTGATCCGGTGATCCCTCGTGAAGATGCTCACGAGCTTCAAGTTTATCATCCTTCGTTCTTTTTTCTTCTCCGGTGGATCCAATTCAAGCTTTCAGTGTTGATCATACTCTTTTCCTTGTTGCAAATGCTTTTTCATACCGGTGCACCTCTTAATCTTTCACTTCTCGCTATTCATTTGTTCTGGAGTGCTAAAGATATCTCAGAAGACTCGTGTTTCCATTCTCAATCCGTTCAAGCTATTTGGAGATTATTATCTCATTCAAGTCATTTAATTCAACCGGTGCAATCCCCCCTTTCAATCAATCGTTCAACGGTGTTTTTCTTTTAGTGGGCCCTAACTCACAGGTCTTTTCCTAGGATCTTACTTGACTCTTCTAATTTCCCGGAGCTATTCTCAAATCCTTTTTGAAGTTTGACGTAAGAATGAATTTTCAACAGTCATATTCTTTCTTCAAGATCGATTTCAAAATATTTTCATCGTTGGTTCAACCTTTCTAATTTTCTCCCGGAGTATCTCAACAATTCATGGTGGTGTTTGCCATCGTCATTCTCAACATTTGAAGACCAAAGAAGAGTTTTCCTCCAAATCTTATCCGTTCTCTCAAAGATTCGTGATTCTAGCTTGATGCCATCCTCTCATAATTGTTTTCGATTGTGAGAATTCTTTTCACCCATCGGAGCATTTCATGAGTTGTTTCCATTTCTTTTCTCCGAAGGCCATCAGGTCATAATTCTTCATTCTCAGCGTGTAGCTACCATTCTCCAAATCTAACCGGTGCATCATTCAAGTATTCTCTAATTAGCTCATGATCTACTCGTTCACTTGTATCTAAATTCCCCTCAAGTATCTTCATTCATTTTCCAATTCTTCCTGGTGAATTGTGCCCTTGCTACTCTCTTTTCCAATTTTTACGGTGGTTCGTTGAAGATTTCTCTTTCTTCGTTATCGTATCAAGTTATCAATTCATTCATTGTTTCCAAATCCCACCATGGTTCCATCAATACCTTCTCAAGTTTGCGCTATATCTCTCTTAATCCTGTCTACGAGAATATGTAGTATGCCAAATCTGTTGATTGCCATCAATTTAAATTGATGAAAGATAGGCATGACATAATTTTATTCTTGTTTCTTCCAAGTGATTAATTCCTTCTTCTGGAGTTTGTTCATCAGAAAGTAATTCTTGGTTCCAAGTTATTCATCTTTCTTGCCCGGAGTTCAAAGTTTACTCATTTTGTAGCTCCATCTAAATCATTGCAAGGCTTCAATTATGGTTCTCTTCAACCTCCAATTCTTCTTCATAATCATTTTCTTTTCCGAAGATCTTCCAAGAGGCTCTTCATGATGGTTCGCCAAGGATTCTTTTCATTCTTCAATTGTTCTTCAAGATTTCTCTTGAAGTAATGATCTGTCAAGCTATACTCAAAAGTAAACATGGTGCTCAACACATGTTTTGTTTTGAGGAGTTCAAGTATTCTTCTTCTTGCATTTTAGAAGTGCAATTGTTTCTACCTTAGCTTTTGAGGTGGTGTTATATCATTCTTGGCAATTTCCATTCATGTTTCGCGATTCACATGTTGTCAAGAATGAGGTATTTTAAATCCATCAATCTCTTCATTGGAGTTATCTTGTGTCATATTTCACCTAAAGCCTTCCCTAAGGAATGTTGCTATTTGTGGTGCTTATCAATGATATGAGTTTTCTCCTATCCTCTTGGCAAAAGAAGTTTTCATCTCTTCTTTGATCTCAAACAAGCAATTGTTTTTCGTTAGTGGTAGAATTTCACCTCAAGCATTGAGATGTTTCCATAAGCCCACTACAAGTTTATTCGTTTCGTTGTTGGTTTTCCAACAACTCCGTTATAACCTTCTTAGAAGGATGCCTTCCAAGTTCTTTTGTGGCAGAAGTTGGCATTTTCTTCTCCATTCTGTTATTCGAATGATCTATCTTGTATTCTTTCTTCCGGAGGCATTGTGATGTTGCTCTTTTAACTCATCATCTCGAATTGTGAGGATCATGTTTTTCGTGCTTATCCATTTAACCGAAGTGTTGTGTCTTCTCTTCAAGTTCTTTTCATCTTATCAAGTTTTCCTTTATCTATCAGTCGGAGTGCTTCCCAAATTATATCAATCTTATTCCTCCTCTATCTAGTGTTAAACGGAGTGGTTTCAATATCTATCTTATCACTAAACCTCTTGGTTCTCATCGTATCCCTTGTCCCTCTTTTCTAACGGAGCGTTTTCAACTTTGTTCATCTTCGTTGTTTTCTTTATTTCATTTTGCTCAATCTCTCAAGGTTCATGGTTTCACTCATTTGTCGAAGAAGCAACTTAGTTTACCTCTTCTTTTCCTCTTCCTTTTCCCTCCGGTGCCATCCTAGATCTCGGGACGAGATCCTCTCGTAGTGGTGGAGTGTTGTAACGCCTCGAGACCGACGCTCCAGACGGCTTCCATGTTTTTCGTTGTTGCCATGTGTTTTATTTGCTTGTTGCATTTAATCTCATGTCATCATGTGCATTGCATCCGCATGTTTTCATAAAAACCTCGTAGCCGCTTGTAGTGACTGCTTCTCTCTTTGTCTTCGTTGACCTATTGTCAGACCGCTTGCCTTGTTGACCTTCTCTCAGACCACTTGGACCCCTCTCTTCTCTCTTTCTCTGAGACCCACAAAACCCCTGGTCCCCGTGGCCTTTCGTCAGGCCCCTTTGTCTTCGTTTCCAACTCTCGTCTAAATGCCCACCCTCTCTGCACAGCCACCAACCCCTTTGCGCGTGTCCGAAACTGCTCTGAACCCGACCCGCTCTTGTGTTACCGTTGGATTCAGATCATTCCCAAACATCTATAAAACATCACCATTTTCTTATTTGGACCCCCTAACCTAGTTTTTTTCGACTGTTCAATTTTGATCGGAGGGTCCGTTTTGCCCCTAAACTAGTCCACCTAGCTATTTAAGCAGTCATACCCTAGCTCTATCCGTCCCATCCATTCTATCCGTCCCATCCGCCGCCACCTCCTCGTTTTCATCTCATGTCCAATCCATCCACCGACCAGCCTCCTCCTTCCTCGGGATCGAACCCGAGCCAACGCGCGAAGCTCCTGATCCCCTCCTCCTCGATTTCAGTCCAGCCAACCAAATCCATCCCCTCCTCGATCCACTCCACCCAAGGCCTCCTGCCTCCCCGACGCCCTCGCTCTAGCTGCTGCCTAGTCAGCTCCGCCTCGCCGGAGCGTGTTGCCAGGTCGCCCGTCTCGCGCCCCAGCCCTCTCTCTTTTCCCCCTCTCCATCTCCTCATCTCTCTCTAATCTCTCCGCTCTCTCTTCCTTTGCCCACAGGAACCCCATGGACGCCATGTTCGAGCTTCGCCTCGCTGCCGTTTTGCACCCGTTCCAGCCGGGAAACGGATGGATCCGTCTTCCCCGTGTTTGTCCTCGCTGCCCCCTGCGCTTCAAGTCCCTCGCACCGCCGGAGCCCCAAGTCCAGCGCCGCCTCACCCTGCCTTGGAGCGAGCCCCTGCTCGCGTTGACCACCTGCAGCTCGTCTCGAGGGCCAGCGCCAAGTCGCCCGCGCGAGGCCTCCTCCTCTGCTCCCATTGCAGCCCAGCTCCGTCGCCTCCCCTCGCTCCAGCTCCGCTGCTGCCTGCATCCTCTGCTTCTTCCAGAACGAGCAGCTCTCCCGCTCACCCCGTTGACCGCAGTCGCTCATGGCCTCCAGCGCCTGGGCCAGCAGCATCCAAGACCAGCAACCAGCGCCCTCTCCACAGATCTGGGCTTGGCCCATGGTGAGAAACCCCCATGAACTGTTGGGCCAGCCTCTGTTTCGGCCCGACATGTTTTTTTTCAGATCCGCGAATTTAGCTATTATCCAGGTTTTATAGATTTGCAGAAAAAACCCCATGCATCATACATTTAATACTCACAGACCGTGCATCACATGTAAATAATTTATATATGTAAAATTCTTAGAATTTTAAGTAGATTAATAATTTGCAACTTTCACCCATGTTAAAATTGTTTAAATGTGTTGTTTGAATTAATTTGCATAAATAGCATGTTCAAATGTTTTATTTCATAACTAATTAACCGTAGCTCCATTTTAAATAAACTTTACATGTAAATGGGGTGGAAAATGCATAGATTAACTTGATGCACTTTATTTTTCTGTTTAACAACATTAAAATTGTATATAAGGCAGAACAGTACCAAATTCGAATATTGCATATGGGGATTTTCCGGAATTGTTGTTCGTTGTTCCGGCCTCATTTAAACTTGCCTAAATTGTTAGTTTACTTATGCCTCACCTCTTGCCATGTTTAACAACATTTAATATTGTTGTGTACCTAGCCGAGAGAGAACTAAATAATTGCTTGTGGTGTTTTGTCAATATGCAACTCGTTGCATATTGAGCTCCACTTAACTTGTAGTATTGTTTGTTGCACTTTGCCATGCCATGCCTCTTGAAACCGGACATGCATCATACTTGTTTGTGCATCATGCCATGTTTATGCTTGTGCATTTATCATGTTGTTTGTTTCTTTCCGGTGTTGCTTCTTAGTTCCGGTAATGTTGTGATTGTGAGGATTCGTTCGACTACGTCTGTTCATCTTCGTCATGGACTCGTTCTTCTTCCTTGCGGGATTTCAAGCAAGATGACCGCTACCCTGGATCTCACTACTATCATTGCTATGCTAGTTGCTTCACTCTATCGCTTTGTTGCGCTACCTGTCTTTTGCTCTTCAAGCCTCCCAAATTGCCATGAACCTCTAACCTTTGACACCCTTCCTAGCAAACCATTGCTTGGCTATGTTACCGCTTTGCTCAGCCCCTCTTATAGCGTTGTTAGTTGCAGGTGAAGTTGAAGATTGCTCCATGGTGAACAGGATTATGTTGGGATATCACAATATCTCTTATTTAATTAATGCATGTATATATTTGGTAAAGGGTGGAAGACTCGGCCTTATGCCTGGTTTTTTGTTCCACTCTTGCCGCCCTAGTTTCCGTCATACCGGTGTTATGTTCCCGGATTTTGCATTCCTTACGTGGTTGGGTGATATATAGGACCCCCTTGACAGTTCGCTTTGAATAAAACTCTTCCAGCAAGGCCCAACCTTGGTTTTACCATTTGCCTCACCCCCACCTATACCCTTCCCTTGGGTCGGCCAACCCGAGGGTCATCTTTATTTTAGCCCCCCTGGGCCAGTGCTTGTCTAAGTGTTGGTCCGAACCGAGCCGCCTGCGGGGCAACCTTGGGGAAACTGGAAGTCTGGTTTTACTCGTAGCCTGTCTCATCCGGTGTTTCCCTGAGAACGAGATATGTGCAGCTCCTATCGGGATTGTCGGCGCATCGGGGCGGTCTTGCTGGTCTTGTTTTACCAGTGTTGAAATGTCTTGTAAACCGGGATTTCGAGTCTGATCGGGTCTTCCTGGGAGAAGGTATATCCTTCTTTGATCGCGAGAGCTTATCATGGGCTAAGTTGGGACACCCCTGTAGGCTATAAACTTTCGAAAGCCGTGCCCGCGGTTATGGGCAGATGGGAATTTGTTAATGTCCGGTTGTAGATAACTTGACACCAGATCTGAATTAAAACGCATCAACCGCGTGTGTAGCCGTGATGGTCTCTTCTTGGCGGATTCCGGGAAGTGAACACGGTTTTTGGGTTATGTTTGACGTAAGTAGGAGTTCAGGATCACTTCTTGATCATTGCTAGCTTCACGACCATTCCGCTTGCTCTCTTCTCGCTCTTACTTGCGTATGTTAGCCACCATATCATGCTTAGTCGCTGCTGCAACCACACCACTTTACCCCTTCCTTTCCCATTAAGCTTTGCTAGTCTTGATACCCATGGTAATGGGATTGCTGAGTCCTCGTGGCTCACAGATTACTACAACAACAGTTGCAGGTACAGGTTGTGCGATGATTTTGACGCGAGAGCGATGTTTGCTCGTTTGTAGTTCTTCTTCTGCTTCTTCTTCGATCAGGGGATAGGTTCCAGTTCGGCAGCCTGGGCTAGCAGGTTGGATGTGGTTTGAGTTTCTGTTTGTGCTTCATCCGTAGTCGGATTATGCTCTTATGTATTGTGATGTTGTATTCGTGTGGCATTGTATGCCTTTTGTATGTATCCCCATCTATTATGTAATGTTGATGTAATGATATCCACCTTGCAAAAGCGTTTCAATATGCGGTTCTATCCTTGGTGGGACCTTCGAGTCTCTTTAGGATAGTATCGCATATTGGGCGTGATATCAGGGCGCCTTCCCGGGCCTGGGCCTCCAAAAGCGCCCCCTCAAGGCCCACCAGCTTTAGCTTCAGGTCCTTGATGGCGTTGTTGGCTGTGGAGAGCTGCCCAACCTTGCTAAGGACCGCGGAATGCACTTCGACCAAAGCCTCGTTGAGCATGTTCTTCTCCGAAGACAGCTCCAGGATTTGCTTCGCCAGGCTTTCCCGCTCCACCTCCAACTCCTTCACCTTGTTGCCGTGGGCCAGGGCTTGGGCATCGAGCGCTTCCTTGTGCTTGTGCTCCAGCTCTTGGGTCCACGCCGCGGCAAGATTCTCGACCTCCTCGTCCTTGCCGTGGAGCGTAGCGGCAAGCGTTGTCTCACGAGCGGCAAGATCCTTCTCCCGGGTGTTCATCTCAGCCTCACGCTCAGACCGGATGGCCTCGCCTTGGAGGCCTCCTCCCTCGCCTCCTCCCGGGCCTTCTTGATGTCGGCCTGCTTCATGAGGAGCTCCAGATCACGTTGCGCCAGCTGGTCTTGGGCAGCCTTCAGCTCCTCGTGGGCCTGGCGGAACCAAGCCTGCAACTCGGCAGCGCGCTCCGCAAGTTATGCTTCCGCCTTGTGCGCCACCACCTCCTTGGACTTTGCCTTGTCCAGACGAGTGCAGTGGAGTGCCTGAGCTTGTGAAGCTGACACTCATGGCCTGGAGGAGCCGCTCCTCTTGAGTGCCACCGCCAGCGCTCGGCTCATCGACGACCTCAAGCCGGCGGCGGCGAGCACTTCGTCGTCAAACACCTCCCCCTCGGCCGGCGCCTTGGTGCTTGCCGACCCTGGGGGGTGAACGAACACGTCGTCACTCACCTTAAGGTACTTTCCTGAGCCGGAGGCAGCGGACGAGGAGGGTTGGTCGTCAACCACCTCCTCCTCGACAGAGGCCTTTTCGGCCTCCTTCTCGGTAGAGGCCTTGCCGGCCTTCTCCTCAGTAGCGCCCTTGCCGGCCTCCTCGGCGGCGCCCTTGCCGGTCTCCCCGGCAAGCCCCTTGGCGGCATCCTTGGCCACGGTCTCGGCGGCCTCCTTGGTGGAGACCTTCTCAGCATCATTCGCGGCATCTGCGACAGCCTCCTCGATGATGGTGTAGGTGCCCCCC
>NC_041387.1:149442363-149463618 GCF_002162155.2 Triticum dicoccoides | reverse complement strand
GGACCTGAACGCCAAAGGAGGAAATAAGGCAGGGCCAAAGCCAAGGTTCAGGGGAAAAGAAAGAAGAGCAAGGGGGAACAGATGAGTCACCCGTGCCAGGCTGGGAAGATGTGGCCCCCTCCCCGCCAACATCTATTGCCGGGGTGGAGCCGCCAGCGCACAAGTCTACCTCCTCCTCCGTGCTCATGGGCTCGATATCTGGCGCCCTTGCCGGGGACGCCCCTCGGGGCGGTGTGGTCGATGGGGCGGCGTGGTGAGGGAGGCCCTTGGTGGCTCCTCCTGCTGCCATTCTACTGCTGCAGACCACGGCAAGGTCAATGACGAGAGAATCGGGCCCCGGCAAGCGTTGGCAAAGGGTGGTTGGTGAACTTACGCTGGGGGCTGAGCTAGGGGCTACGCTGCGGGCTGCTGTCCGGGCTGCACTACACCACCAACGGTGCCTTTGAAGTACCCATCGGGGGCGGGCTTCCCATCGAGGCTTTGGCCCTCTTCGCTGCCCGCTGAGCTAGTGTCTATGTCTCCCTGCGAGGATAAGTCAAATCAAGGAGGGCGACGTGATTCGTAAGGATGGAAATGGCAAGAGGCGGAGCGCTTACTCATCCTCTTCCTCCTCCTCTGCTCCCTTCCTCTTCCCCCTCAGGCAGAGGAACGAAAAGTCGAAGCCGATGTCCGTGCCAGCACCTGCGGGGGGAGGGGGTGGCGATGGGGTCCGGTAGCGTTTAAATGAAGAAGAGGCAGGCGTCTTCTTCTTCGCCACCGCGGTCTTCTTCTTCGCCGCCGCGGCCTCCTTCTTCGTCGCTGCAGCGCTCGTCACGCGCGCGTTCTCCCCTGGAGACCCTTGCCGTGCCACGGCCTTGCCTGGCTGGACCGGTTCACCAGAACCGGCCCGACGTAGAACGCGCCTCTTCTGCGTAGTCGGGGGCTCGCCGGCCTCGGCCTCCTCCTCGGATGACCCTTCGCCCATGCCTTCGGCAGGGGGGCCTCGATGGTGGCGCCGGCCGCCTCCTTGACGGACTTCACCCACGCGGCGAGCTCCTCCTCCTCTGCGGCCGCGACGGCCTCGTTCTCCATGCCGCCGGCCTCGCTGGCAGGCTTGGCAAGCTCCGCCTCCATCGCCCTAGCGGCAATATAGTTCAACTCTTCCTTGGTGGTGTCCTGGATGAGCCGCGGTTTCTCGTGGTCGAGTTCTTCAACCAAATTGGCGAAGAACTCCTCCACCTCGCGTGCAGGAGGCTCGACCCAACCCGGGTCGAGACCGTGCGCGTTGAAGGGCGGCATCATGGCCAAGATTTGGACCTGCCGGGAGTTGTTACTCAATGGGACCACTCCCGGCGGCAGCCCGAACAAGGGCCCTTGACAACCTTGCCGGACTTTTCAGCCTTGCCAGTCCTCCTCACCTTGCCGTCGGCGTAATCATCGAGCTGGAAGAGCCTCCGGCAATACCAGGAGTGCCCCAGCACCGTGAAGTT
Organism: Triticum dicoccoides; assembly: GCF_002162155.2. Classification (NCBI taxonomy): domain Eukaryota; kingdom Viridiplantae; phylum Streptophyta; class Magnoliopsida; order Poales; family Poaceae; genus Triticum; species Triticum dicoccoides. The sequence continues at coordinate 149,462,149 of NC_041387.1, read as the reverse complement.
GTTCTGCAGGCCGGTGCGGAGCCTCATGATGTCAGCCGCGTTCCTGAAATCCCAGGCCGGCCTCCCCTTCTTGTGCAGCGGAGCGATCCGGCGACGGATGAAATCCGTCGCGATCATCTCGAGGGTGAGCCCAGCCTCGGTAAGGCGGCGGATCCTGGTGGTGGCAATCGCGAACTTCTTATCATTGGGGTCGAGGTTGCTCCAGTTCGTGCTACGGGGCAACGGCTCCTGATGAACGCCCCGACAGAACTCCGGCGGGTCCTCCTCCACGATCCAGCACCACCGGCCCTGCCACTCTTCCCACCTCTCCTTCGTGGCGCCATCTGGTTACGCACCTCTCGCCTGAATCCAGGTGACGGTCCCGGAAATAGCACCCCTAGGTTGGACGCGGGGGGAGAAGTAGTGGCGGAAAAGCGCCATGCTGGGCACCACCCCGGCGAAGCCCTCACAGAGATGGGCGAAATATGCCAGGTGCGCCACGGCAATCACCGTGAGGTCCAGCAAGTGGAAGCCAAAAGTGCGCACGATATCATTGAAGAAGTCGGAAAAGGGGGGGCAAAGCCCGCAGAAGAAGAAGTCAACGAAGAATGGGTACCGTTTCTGGCCGCCCTTCTTGCAATCCGCGGGGAGGGCACGCGTGGCGGGGTGCCCCGGCGTCGCCGCCCCCCACAATGGCTTGTAGTAGTTCCTAAGCTCGAGGGCATCGATGGGCGCTTGGACGAAGTAGGCGGCCTGCGCCCGCCGCACCGCCGCCTCGCTGTCTGGTGTCTCCTTCTCCCTCATATCCTCGGTTGCGCCTTTCCCCTTGCCAGATTTGGGCGCCATGGCGGCTGGGAAGAGAGCGAGAAGCTGGGGACGATGGGAAGCACAACAGCAGCGAGCAAGAGCTTGAGGAAGAAGAAGATGGGGACAACGAGGGAGAGATTGGGGGAAGCACAGGGGGTAAATGAGCCGCGCGCCCGCAGTTATTCCTTTTTATGGAGAAGACGCGGGCCGCCTCTTTTCCCATTTATTGCGACATGATGCATGCCTGCTGTGACCGCCCCATGCATGTCCCCCACGTCACGCACGACCCCCACATCGCGCATTCAACGGTCGTCATGGGGAAGTGTAACACCCCAAAAATTTTAACCATGATTTCTTTATTAAAATTTTGCCAGGAAATTAAATTTTTATTTTCTGGATTTATCCTTTGATTTCAAAACCTTTCTTTTCTTTGATATTGTCGAGTTTTTGCCCTAAGTGAAAACTTTCCAAAATTATTATTGGGCTTGTGTACCCTCTCTTGAAACATTTCTTTTATCAATGAAATTATTTATATAATTATTTTCCCTGAGCTCTATTTCTCTAAAAATGATTTTTCATACGATTTAGGGTCCCATTTGCACTACAACCCTTCGACAAATTCATTTAAAAATCCAGCCAAAATTTGGGGATGACATATGATGTCCCTAAATCACTTTTATGCAAAAATATCCTTTAGTCATTTGGAGATTTTGAGCTTTACCCCAAGTTTTCAAATCTGGTCCAGTTGCACTTTTGCACTACAACCTGTTTAAATATTTCTTTAAAACTTCCACCAAATTTAGGGGATGTTGGTAGGAGTATATTATTCAACTTTATGCAAAAATCTACTGGTGTTATTTGAAAATTTTGAGCAAAACATCCTCTTTTGCTCTCTGGTCTAGATTGGCTTTTTCTACAGCAACTCTTTTTTTTGTTGCTCTAATGCCCATGATCTTTCTCCTGCTTATTAACCACCCTGCAAAACCCTTAAGTCCAGGAGAGTGGACCCATTGGAGTATATTTGGTGCATGCAATGATAGCCTTTATTTTCTGTCCAGAAATGGTTTTCTCAAAAACTTCCACTAGCAAGTTTCTGTTTTTGCCAAACTAACCTTGCCACCCTCTTTTTGATCTAAAGAGACACTAGTCTGGAGTTTTTTGCCATCGATCCCAAGAGTTTTCTAGATGCCCTTGGCATTTTGTCAAGCACCTTGTGTGCATGGTCAAATTTGGCATAGCTTTTAGTTTGCACACTGGTCCTGCTTGCTTTGCCTAACCACCATGTCCACTAAACTCCTATCTACCACTAACCTAGGATTGTTTACTACCAGCATCATTCGAGCTCTCCAACATGCCCTGGCATTTTGCCCAACGCCTGGCATGCGTGCTCTGGGCGTGCCCAAAGCGCACGTTTTGCACGCGCGCGTGCAACCGAGCCGCCGTGTTTGCTCGCCACGCGCTCCTGGCCTTTGCTCGCCCGCAGAGCCACGCCCGTCCTCATCCGCTCGCCAGAACCATTAAAGCCCCGCGGGGCGCCCTATAGCGCCGCCGTCAGGTCGGCCATGGCAGCGAGCGTCGGCCGCAGCAGTCTCTGCAATGGACGGCGCCGCCCGAGCCACTCCAGCGCGCCAACTCGCCCCTGGAGCAGCTCAAGCTCATCCGCTCACCTTGCCAGACCCCGCCAACCATCGCCACGCGCCCCTGGCTACAGAATGGCGGTTCACCGTTCTTATCCACGGCCGTCGTTGGAACCGACCTCGAGCGCCTATATAAGGAGCCCCGAGTCCGTCCAGTCCCTCAGGAGACCTCAAGCCACCCCACCTAGCACTCCCATAGCCGGCAATCGACCAGGGAAGTTCTTCTTCCTCGTCTCCGGCCAGTCCGGCCGAAGCCACGTTCCGGTCCCGCTCGTCGCACCCAGAGCCTCCCTCGTCCATCCAGCACCACCACACGATTTTGCGGAGCCACCCAACACCTCAAACTCGCTCGGGAGCCACCGTAGCGCGAAGCCCCAAATCTCCCGAGGCCACTGTCCACCGCGAAGCTCGCCGTCGGCGACCCCCCCCCCCATCTCCGCCATCCCCTCGACCACCTTGAGGACCGCCCTAGACTGGCGGATCCATCCCTGCCCTCAGGATCTCGCGAGGAGCTGCCGTTCGCCAGCGTCGATCGTCGGAGCCCCGCCTCTGCTCGGACAGAGGAGGAGGGGGCGGGGGCGACTGGTCAAACCTGACCAGTGGGCCCCCTGGGCCCACCGTCAGTGACCCCGAGCAGGCCCGCGTTGTTTTAAGTGGAGGCGTAATCCCATAGTACGTCTCCTACGTGCTCTCCTATTCGAAACGTTTTTTTGTTTTCTTTTTCTTTTTTTTGTTTTATTTAAAACATAAATTTGACTAAACTTTGACTGGCTATATCTTTTTAAATATAACTCCAAATGAGTTGATTCTTTTTCCTACCTCTCTCAAATTTTGTCTAGTTTATTTTCAGATTTATTTGAAAAAAATCCAGACAACTTTTTTTTACTATTTTGAAACTATATGTATTAATTCAAATTTTTAAATAGGATTTTTGGAGAGAGAAGAAAACTTTCAAAAGTTTTGGAATGCACCCTGCCTCCCCACAACTTGAAGGCAAGCATTCTGAACCCTGGCATAATATTTTCATGTGTTGTTTGATACGGTTACCACACCACTTTAACACGGAGCATTCGATATTTTATGTAATGATTCAATTATACGCATGAGTGCATAAAGAAGAGTCTTTGCTGCTGAAAATTGGACAGGCTTGTGATAGTGATCATCCTCGTATGCCTTTTGTGCCTACCGGAAGAAAGCCGGGAAAGTCTCTGTCTTGGGTAGACCTGAGCTTGCCCCTAGTTCCTCGTGGAGACGAGTGTGTCCGGATGGAATTATGGGGTATGATGAGTGGTGATTCTGTCTGTTGGATGAAATATATCTGTTATGCTAATCATGCAGGGAATACTTAAACCTCCCGAGTCGACCATAGATCGAGTCTTGTTCCAGTAACCCCCATACTTGTTTCGTACTACCACTTGTCCCTGCAGCAGGTAGGGTACGGTTTAGTAAGTTGTCAACCCCTTTCTAGCACACACCGTACAGAGAGGCCATGGTGGAAGATACCGACTGCAGCCGGTAGGCATGCCACCTGGTCCGGGGGCATGGGTGTTTTCGGTTGGGACCGAGAGGGGGGCACCCCTTATTAGCGAGCGGTATAAATTTGATCCCATGCTAATTGAGGTTGTAGCCTCCACACTTAGAGTTTTGCTTGACAGGTGTCGTGGGTGATTCCAAACACCGGTAAGTTAAGCTGGTGTGTGCGGGTCAGGTGTGTTTTCAATTAAAACACCGTAGACGGAATTAGTCCCGATGGACTAAAGGAATCTGTTACTCGTGGGTAAAGAGTACACCCTCTGCAGAGATTATATCTATTCGAATAGCTGTGTCCATGGTTAAGGACTACAGTCTAGGATGGGTCAAGTGTCGGTCTTAGTGTCGGTCTTCGGAGGAAAAACTGCTTAAAACTGAACATGGATAATGGCTTGCGACTCGTGATGATTATGGTTATTATTATTATGGACTAACAAATAATATTATTTGAATTATTTAGTATCCCTGGTACGGTTCTACCTCCTGGATATTCACTGTTATTTATTTTCATATAAGCCCTTTATGTGGTGTCGCTGAGACGCCCGACTGTGTCCTGCTTGTTAATTATTTACTTTATAAGCCCTTTATGTGGTGTCGCACAGACGCCCGACTGTGGCATGCTGTTATTTATTTACTTTATAAGCCCTTTATGTGGTGTCGCTCAGACGCCCGTCTGAGGCATGCTCGTTATTTACTATCCTTTCGAGGCGTTGCTTCAAACACCCGATCGGTGCATTTTATTACTACTCTGTTATTGCATATTCATGTTGTATATAAATAACTTGCTTGCATGCATCATGGATTTTATTATATGACTGATGTTGTGATCATAGAATATTTCAGAGCATGATTATCATTTGTTATATTATACCCGTGTTCATAATGTTTGCGAGTACATGCAAAGTACTCACTGGCTTGTCCCTGGCTATTGTCTTGGCCAGATTTCTTGCTTGGAGAGGAGCATTGCGATGACACCCCCTAAACCTATGCAATGATGATAGCAGCCTCGCGAAGATAGGAGTTATCCAGGCCAGCTGTTCCTGTGGGAAATGGAGTCCCATAGACGCTGATGATCCACAAACCGCTTCCGCCATCAACCACTAGAACCATTTGTTGTACTCATAGGCCAGAATGGTCTTGTACTACTCATTATGTACTTTGCTTGGAGTTTCTGTATCAAGTTGGTGCCTCATCAACTAACAGTAATCTTGGGGCTGGTGAGCAGAAATGCCATTTTCTGGGACATTGATGTCCCAAATATCCGTTCCTGACAAACTTGGTATCAGAGCCAAGTTGACCATTGGCTAATCCTATCTTAGCCAGGTCGAAAAACATAGGTTAACCAACCCACCAGACCTTAACCTAACCCCGTCCAAGCTTCTCATATAAGATAGCCACACAGTGACCCGACATCTTTTGGCAGTCAGTGCCCAACCTATCAGCCTAGCCTATCGATCACGCGCCAGTGGCCGACACCTAAATTGTCTAATTCGCAAGCGTCCGAAGGAAGACTCCGTTCCCTTTTTCTATAAAAAGAGCAGGCTAGCCTCAACCCAGCACAACACAGCCTCTTCCCCAAACCAAGCCACAATGCCTGGCCCCGTCATGCACAATGAAACCACGGCAAACAACCTTGGAGGTTTTGTGACCATGCTAGCAAACCTCACCCGCCGTGCCTTTGCATTAGAGGAGCCTCGAGAATATGTTGTGTACCAAGGGCCCATGAGCGGTGAGAGCCGTCAATTCTGGGCCATTGTGCACATCAATGGTAGGGGTCTATCGCCAGAACACCCCTCCAGGTTCACCGGAAGGACAACTTCCTTTGAGCCACAAGCCATCCAACTAGCTGCTCGAGAGGCTATAGTTCAACTCCGGCACTTGTCGCCCAGAGTTAACTGTCGCTCGTTCTACTACTACCCCAGCCGTGATGGGTATGGTAGGCCACCCCAGGTTGCCAACGGAGATCACGAGACGGATCCTGCGTTGTTGCATCTGGTGCGCTATGTAGGTGCACTAGAGGAACTGTTCGATCAAATCACCCTTGACCTGATCGCAGCTCGTGGAGAACTGGTTCGCTGAGCCCTGGCAAGAAGAGAAGATGAGCCCGACGCCGACAACCCAGTCGTGCTATTCGGACAACCGATCGAGTCCCTGAGGACAACCCCAGCCATCGACCAAAATGCGTTGGTGTCCCTAGAAGTGCTTTGTTGCCTTTTTGGAACACGGTCCAACGGGATTCTGGCCAACAATCCCCAGGATGGTCATCATCGCTACCCCGACCATGCAGCCCCTCAACCCATCTCCAGCAAATCCCGACGGTGAAACCCGTGGAGAAGCCTCGACGTCCACAAGGCATGCACGCTTAGATATTAACGAGGTAGACTGAGTCGCTCGGGTAGTACCGAGGCTTAGTATGTCCGCCCTGTAATTATGTGATCCTGTATCGCCATATTTAAATGTTGTTTGCTTGTGCACCCCTATTTTAAATAGTAGCCACGCATAAGTATGTTGGTGTGCGATTGCATTTTTAACCCAGGCGTAGCTACCAACCCCGACGACTCAAAGTTTGTGCTATGAGTAAACTTTCTGGTTTCAGCTAATAGGAATAATATTATTTTTTAAAAACAACTCTTAGCAAATCTCGAGGACGAGATTTTTCTGAAGGGGGATAGTGTTGTAACACCCCAAAAATTTTAACCATGATTTGTTTATTAAAATTTTGCCAGGAAATTAAATTTTTATTTTCTGGAATTATCCTTTGATTTCAGAACCTTTCTTTTCTTTGATATTGTGGAGTTTTTTCCCTAAGTGAAAACTTTCCAAAAATATTATTGGGATTGTGTACCCTCTATTGAAACATTTCTTTTATCGGTGAAATTATTTATATAATTATTTTCCCTGAGCTCTATTTCTCTAAAAATGATTTTTCATAAGATTCAGGGTCCCATTTGCACTACAACCCTTTGATAAATTCATTTAAAAATCCCACCAAAATTTGGGGATGACATATGATGTCCCTAAATCACTTTTATGCAAAAATATCCTTTAGTCATTTGGAGATTTTGAGATTTACCCCAAGTTTTCAAATCTGGTCCAGTTGTACTTTTGGACTACAACCTATTTTAATATTTCTTTAAAACTTCCACCAAATTTAGGGGATGTTGGTAGGAGTATATTATTCAACTTTATGCAAAAATCTACTGGTGTTATTTGAAAATTTTGAGCAAAACATACTCTTTTGCTCTCTGGTCCAGATTGGCTTTTTCTACATCAACTCTAATTTTTGTTGCTCTAATGCCCATGATCTTTCTCCTGCTTATTAACCACCCTGCAAAACCCTTAAGTCCAGGAGAGTGGACCCATTGTAGTATATTTGGTGCATGCAATGATAGCCTTTATTTTCTGTCCAGAAATGGTTTTCTCAAAAACTTCCACTAGGAAGTTTCTGTTTTTTCCAAACTAACCTTGCCGCCCTCTTTTTCATCTAAAGAGACACTAGTCTGGAGTTTTTGGCCATCCCAAGAGTTCTCTAGATGCCCTTGGCATTTTGTCAAGCACCTTGTGTGCATGGTCAAATTTGGCATAGCTTTTAGTTTGCACACTGGACCTGCTTGCTTTGCCTAACCACCATGTCCACTAAACTCCTATCTACCACTAACCTAGGCATGTTTACTACCAGCATCATTCGAGCTCTCTAACATGCCCTAGCATTTTGCCGAACGCCTGGCGTGCGTGCTTTAGGCGTGCCCAGAGCGCACGTTTTGCATGCGCGCGTGCAACCGAGCCACCGCGTTCGCTCGCCCCGCGCCCCTGGCCTTTGCTCGCCCGTAGAGCCACGCCCGTCCTCATCCGCTCGCCAGAACCATCCAAGCCCCCCTGGCGCCCTACAGTGTCGCCCTTAGGTCGGCCATGGCAGCGAGCAGGCGGCCGCAGCAGTCCTTGCCATGGACGGCACCGCCCGAGCCACACCAGCGCGCCAGCTCGCCCCTGGAGCAGCTCAAGATCATCCGCTCACCCTGCCATACCCCGGCAACCATCGCCACGTGCCCCTAGCTTCAGAACGGCGGTTCGCCATTCTTATCCATGGCCACCGTCGGAACCGACCTCGAACGCCTATATAAGGAGCCCCGAGTTCGTCCCGTCCCTCAGGCGACCTCAAGCCACCCCACCTAGCACTCCCATAGCCGGCAATCGACCAGGGAAGCTCTTCTTCCTCGTCTCCGGCCAGTCCGGCCGCCGCCACGTTCCGGTCCTGCTAGTCGCACCAAGAGCCTCCCCCGTCCATCCAGCACCACCACACGACTCCCCTCGATCTCGCGGAGCCATCCAACACCTCAAACTCGCTCGGGAGCCACCATAGCGCGAAGCCCCAAATCTCCCGAAGCCACCGTCCGCCGCGAAGCTGGCCAGCGGCGACTCCCCCCATCCCCGCCACCCCCTCGACCACCGGGAGGACCGCCCTAGATTGGCGGATCCATCCCTGCCCTCGGGATCCCACGAGGAACCGCCGTTCGCCGGCGTCGATCGCCGGAGCCCCTCCTCTGCTCGGACAGAGGAGGAGGGGGCAAAGGCGACTGGTCAAACCTGACCAGTGGCCCCCCTGGACCCACTGTCAGTGACCCCGAGCTGGCCCGCGCTGTTTTAAGTTGAGGCGTAATCCCAGAGTACGTCTCCTACGTGTTCTCCTATTTGAAATGTTTTTTTGTTTTCTTTTTCTTTTTCTGTTTTATTTAAAATAGAAATTTGACTAAACTTTGACTGGCTATAATTTTTAAATATAACTCCAAATGAGTTGATTCTTTTTCCTACCTCCCTCAAATTTTATCTAGTTTATTTTCAGATTTATTTGAAAAAATTCAAACAACATTTTTTTAATGTTTTGAAACTATGTATTAATTCAAATTTTTAAATAGGATTTTTGGAGAGAGAAGAAAACTTTCAAAAGTTTTGGAATGCAGCCTGCCTCCCCACAACTCGAACGCAAGCATTCTGAACCCTGGCATGATATTTTTGTGTGTTGTTTGATACGGTTACCACACCACTTTAACACGGAGCATTCGATATTTTATGTAATGATTCAATCATACGCATGAGTGCATAAAGAAGAGCCTTTGCTGCTGAAAATTGGACATGCTTGTGATAGTGATCATCCTCGTATGCCTTTCGTGCCTACCGAAAGAAAGCCGGGAAAGTCTCTGTCTTGGGTAGACCTGAGCTTGCCCCTAGTTCCTCGTCGAGACGAGTGTGTCCGGTATGGCATGATGGGGTATGATGAGTGGTGATTCTGTCTGTTGGATGAAATATATCTGTTATGCTAATCATGCAGGGAATACTTAAACCTCCTGAGTCGACCATAGATCGAGTCTTGTTCCAGTAACCCCCATACTTGTTTCGTACTACCACTTGTCCCTGCAGCAGGTAGGGTACGGTTTAGTAAGTTGTCAACCCCTTTCTAGCACACACCGTACAGAGAGGCCATGGTGGAAGATACCGACTGCAGCCGGTAGGCATGCCACCTAGTCCGGGGGCATGGGTGTTTCCGATTGGGACCAAGAGGGGGGCACCCCTTCGTAGGGCGCGGTATAAATTTGATCCCATGATAATCGAGGTTGTAACCTGCCCACTTAGAGTTTTGCTTGACAGGTGTCGTGGGTGATTCCAGACACCGGTAAGTTAAGCTGGTGTCTGCGAGTCAGGTGTGTTTTCAATTAAAAGACCGTAGATGGAATTAGTCCCGATGGACTAAAGGAATCCGTTACTCGTGGGTAAAGAGTACACCCTCTGCAGAGATTATATCTATTCAAATAGCCGTGTCCATGGTTAAGGACTACAGTCTGGGATGGGCCAAGTGTCGGTCTTAGTGTCGGTCTTTGGAGGAAAAACTGCTAAAAACAGAACATGGATCATGGCTTGCGACTCGTGATGATTATGGTTATTATTATTATGGACTAACCCTTTATATTATATGAATTATTGAGTATCGCTGGGAAGGTTCTACCTCCTGGATATTCACTGTTATTTATTTTCTTATAAGCCCTTTATGTGGTGTCGCTGAGACGCCCGACTGTGGCCTGCTTGTTAATTATTTACTTTATAAGCCCTTTATGTGTTGTCGCACAGACGCCCGACTGTGGCATGCTGTTATTTATTTACTTTATAAGCCCTTTATGTGGTGTCGCTCAGACGCCCGACTGAGGCATGCTCGTTATTTACTATCCTTTCGAGGCGACGCTTCAGACACCCGATCGGTGCATTTTATTACTACTCTGTTATTGCATATTCATGTTGTATATAAATAACCTGCTTGCATGCATCAGGGATTTTATTATATGACTGACGTTGTGATCATAGAATATTTCAGAGCATATTCATAATGTTTGCGAGTACATTCAAAGTACTCACTGGCTTGTCCCTGGCTATTGTCTTGGCCAGATTTCTTGCTTGGAGAGGAGTGTTGCGATGACAGCCCCGGAACCTACGCAATGATGATAGCAGCCTCGCGAAGATAGGAGTTATTCAGGTCAGCTGTTCCTGTGGGAAATGGAGTCCCATAGACGCTGATGATCCACAAACCGCTTCTGCCATCAACCACTAGAAACCATTTGTTGTACTGATAGGCCAGAATGGTCTTGTACTACTCATTATGTACTTTGCTTGGAGTTTTTGTATCAAGTTGGTGCCTCATCAGCTAACAGTAATCCTGGGGCTGGTGAGCACAAGGGCCATTTTCTGGGAAATTGATGTCCCGAAAATCCGTTCCTGATAGGTAGCGCAGTGGACGGGAAGTTACCGCTGTAAAAACCGCCCCGCCTGCCCGCGCACCATTCTGGGCCTAGCCTAACAATGTGTCGCGCTTATGTGTGGCCCAGGCCCGGGGGCTCCTCTCCGTGTACCAAAATAGGGGCGCTCTTTTGTACCCCTTATTTGTGCACGGGCAGTCAGAGCCGCACCCACAACCACACTTAAGCAGGGCCGAGATAGGAAATCAGAGCCACAAGATGACCCAAGCAACGTCAAGACAGAGGCATGAAGAGCAACAAGGTGAGGTGGTTTACCCCGGCAAGACCCATCCCGAGGCAACCCCCACGGTCCCGGCAAGGCCCTTGCCGGGGCAGCCTACCTAACGCCAGCAGGGTGCGCCACCCTTGAGCCCCAGTTCCTCCAGCGCTACCAACCGCGTTGGGACCAAGGCTCGGGAGGCGCCTCTATGATGGCATGTAGATCTTTGTGAAGACAAGGAACACTTCAAATCTGGAAAGTAAAAGACGACGAACCCCGGCTAGACCCTCGCTGAGGGAACCCACAAGACCCCCGGCAAGATCCTTGCCGGGGACGACCGCAACACCATGGCAAGACCCTTGTCGGGTCCCCGGCAGGGCCCTTGCCGAGGACATTCGCGAGGCCACAGCCAGGCCCGCACCCGCCAGGTTTCGGCCACTACCCCCATGCAGCTGCCAGCCCACCAGCTGGGCAGGCACCTGCGTGTCGGCACAAGGCTTCTCAACCAACTCAGCGCATGCCTACGTGGTGGCATGCAAATCTTCATGAAGGCCCTACCACCGCGCCGGCTCAATAGCCTGCCAGCCTACATGGTGCTAACCGCCTCGCTAGCCCAGGCGCGTGTCAAAGCAGGGCAAAGCGGCGGTAAAGTGGAGGGGACACGTCAGGGGCACAATAAATGCACTTTGTCCCGTAATGGCAAGGGATAGGCTTAATCACAGTACCCCGATGGCACCTCCTGTGTGCCACTGTGGCAATCCCCTTGCCTATAAAAGGAGGCCCGAGGCATCCAGGAGAAGGATTCAGACTTTTGGACAAGTTACGCCCATTGTATCTAGTTCAAGAACCTCAAGAACACAAATACTCACATCAAAGCAGGACTAGGGTGTTACGCATCCCTGCGGCCTGAACCTGGGTAAACGAGTCGCGTGCTCGTACTGACTGCTGATCCTGCTCTCCTCACAACCCAGCGCCCCGCAACCTTAGTAGGGATTCTTGTGATCCCATAGGTTTCGTTTCCCACCAACAAAGGCAGATGGCCTGTCCTGTTCACCCATCAAGGTGCCTGTTCTAATTTGGCAAGGTTTTATTCATTGCACGTATCTTGCATATGTTGTCTTGCATTTCTTCTACTTTGTTGCACCGCCATCAGCTTAGTTTACTCATCATATATGTTGATATGACATGCCTATCCATTATCAATACATATTCCATCTGTCATCCTATCTTGTTTTTCCACTCAAATGTTGTTCTTCTGCATTAGACATCAAAAAGGAAGAGGGTGATTGCGGAACCTGAAGGAGCAACGGCAAAGTCCTTGAAAAACATGGTGGTGCCGGAGAAATCAGACATCACCCCACTTATATTGGTTGTACAACCAGTGACACAAAATGTAGGACCGACTCCAACAGACTATACCCATACTTCACTGGCCACACCACTAGCCCCATCACCCAGGACCTGCACTCCAGCAAAAGGTATGTCGATTTCAGTTGCCATAGCACCAGCCGTACCACAGAAAAATCCCAATCCAGCAAAAAGTATAGCAAGTCCACCGGCCAAAGACCTATCCCAACTGCAGAGACGGCCAATTCCTGCAGATTGGAACCCCATTCCAATTATTCCCAGTTTAAAAGACAATGCTTTCAATGTTCTTAGGAACTATGTGCATATATTCCCATCATGGGAAGATTATAGGGAAGACAAACACCATTTTCACATCCTCCTGTCCCACTTACGTGTAAGTGCTACTATCCATGGTGATTATTTTCCTGTTTTCTGCTGATTGAAGACATCTATGATTTACATTAAATTGTTGTAAGTAGGCGAGGGTCATTAAATTGTTGTAAGTAGACGAGAAAATCTTGCATGCGCTTTTCAAGGAAGCATTGCAGCAGAAGTATCTGTGTTACCTGAGGAAATCACACTTTGATGGCAAATGTATAAACGAATTTTGGGTGAAGTCTCCGGTGCTAAATTTAGAAGACATTGAATGGAAAAACCTTGTTATGCACTAGTCTCATTCCCAGGATGAGGTACTGTCTATGATATCACCTGACAATTTGAACTTCTACTTTTCCGCATGTGCCTTACGGATCTTTTTTTGCAGGAAATCTGCTCAAAGAAGAACTCCGGTTTGAAAAGAATGATAGGATATCGCAAATATGCTGCCCACTGCTTTGCTCTTGTTAGTACCTATTGTACTGTATCACTTTACTTGCATACATACCTGGTTCATTATGTGACAACAGTATGCATGATAGCTTGCTTATCAATTGTTCACTCCAAATTATCTGATCTGTATGAATGGTTACTTTAGTGTAGAATATATCCAATGCCAATGAGCTTTTTTAGCTCTGCATTGTTCTTTTAAGTACCTGATGTCCTTTATCAGTGTACTTATATTGACTAGTAGTTGTTCATGTACCATCACTCTGCAACTTATTTTGCTTTGCCCTCCATTTTCTACACATCAAATCTATATTTACTCTTACCATAAGGTTGGATAACACCGATGGTACTGAAGAAGTTTAGATCTGCATTGCTCTTGGCTGTTCCTTTTGTGTGTATCGCTGTACTTACATTTATAGCTACTTGGTTATGTAGCATCACTCTTCATCTTATCTTAAATATTATCCATTGTTTCTTATATTATCACATCTATATTTACTCTTAACAAAATGTAGAATAAAGGCAATGCTTATGAAGAAGATTTTGTGGTAAACTTCTTGAATTCCCCCCCCCCCATCAGCATGGACAAGGGCTTTATAGAGCCTGACTTCACCAATAATGTAAGTTTGTCCTTCTCAAGCCTTCAAACTTTGTTGTGTATATTTGGTTAGGCATGACTGCAACAGTTGTTTATTTTTGGTGTTTGCATCAAATTGCATCTTTAAAGTTTATTATGTTGTTCATAAACAAAAGTTTGTCCTTCTCAATTTAAGTTTTCAGTTGTACAACCAAGTTCCTTCTTCATACCATATAAATTAAACTATACAGAGCAAGTGATCTTCTTTTGAACTGGATGTATGCTTCTGTCCTTGATCCGTAATCTAGTGGTGTGGTGAACCTACCCACTACAGCACAATGTCATATTTTGCAATGTCTTAACTATAAATAATGCCATATCATTAAACTATTATTTAAACCGTCTCTTTATTTGCCAATCTGAAATGGGATAAATTTACAGCACACTAACCATTTACTTATGAGTTCTCGATCTGTAATCTAGTGGTGTCATGAAGCTGCGAACTCCTTCACAATGTCGTTTCCTGCCATGTGTTGACCTAAACAATACCATATTGTGTTAATGCTATTTTAAACCATGGCAGTTTATTTGTCCGTAAGAAATGTGATGAATTGTCAGCACTGATACTTATATGTGCAAAACCTGTCATCTGTCTGCTTGTTTATCTTTTAGAGTGAGGAGGATATAAGTGTCAAACAAGTGCAGACTCAACAGCTTGCTTAGCTGCTTGCGCTGCAGCTCCCGAGAAGGCTAACCTTTCTTGAACTCTATTGAAGTGCTGTTGGTTTTGTCTATTATTTTGTCGTCGTGTTTATTTGCACTAGTGGTGATCTTTGATGCCTAGTGTATGTAATCTGATGTCTGCTTGTTATAGTGGCGAACTTTGATGCCCAGTGGATGTAATATGCCATAATTTCTTTATTGCATAGTCTAGGTTTTTCTTAATCACGATGGTGCAGTTATTTTACTGTTTATATATCATGTCTTCGAAGTAAACCGGCCAACGTAAAATTATGATACATAATCGAGCCGTCATGCAAATCACTATGTATGATCCGCATCATGGGCCTCGTCATCTTGGTCCATTAACAGGCCTAAATGTAAACTGGACCACTAGTAGATTCTGGCCTTTAATAGCCCGAGTAAACCGACGGCCCTATTTTCGCAAGAAAGCTCAATGGGCTTTTAGGAGGCTGAAAAGTAGGTTGGGCCAGAAACGTGCCGAATAGCTCACAGGCCGGCAGCAGGCCGAAATAGCCCCGGCCCATGATTGTGCCAATCACATCATGGGCCGTTAACAGGCACTGTCTCTGTTGTGAGCAGGTTGTATGCAAACCGGGCCATAGTTAGGCCCAACTATATGACGGGCTTTTAACATGCCGAAATAAATATAGGGCCAAAATGTTAAACGGGCCTTTAATAGGTCGAAACTAATATCAGGTCGAACTACTAAGTGGGACTTTAGCAAGTGGGCCCAAAAGCATAGCATCCAGTTGACGGGCCAAATCTGATATGTGCCATAATTTATCCCAAAGCCTCTTAAAGGGCCGGATCTGATCTAGGCCGTAATTTGGCCCTGAACGTTGTAGGCTTTTAACAGGCCGGACCTCATATGGGCCTTTATTAGGCCCGGAATTTGGCAGGTTGTTAATGGGTCGGATCAAATATGGGCCGGCATTTGGCCCAAAACATGGCAGCCTATTAATGGGCCAGCCCACTAGTGTCCTCAAAATCTTGCGGGCCTTTAGCTGGGCCGGCCCATTATGGTCGGTGAAATCTCGTGGGCCTTTAGCTGGGCTGGCCCATTATGGTCCTCAAAATCTTGTGGGCCTTTAGCTGGGCTGACCCATTATGGTCATTGAAATCTTGTGGGCCTTTAGCTGGGCCGGCCCATTATGGTCTGCAAAATCTTGTGGGCATTTAGTTGGGTCGGCCCATTTAATATTTATGGGCAACTTTTGGGCCTGTCCATGTGTCAACATATCATAGGCACATCTCGCCCATTAGATGAGTGACACTTGTGCCAACGCGGAGCTGACAAATGGTTCCGTTGACCAATGAGAATTTTACACGTGGAAAATCGACATTAGTCATGGGTGTTAGCGGGTTATCAGATCCAAAACCGGACCTGATAACTTAACGGCATCCCGTTACGGTGGATACCACGTGTCGGTCACCCTTGACGAAAGCACTTCTATGACGCGCGATTTATCGTCATGGAAGTGGACACTTCCGTGATGATAATTTTGGGAATGTCATGGAACACTTCTACAACAGTACATGTATGAGCATCTTGATTCTGTCATAAAATCGTCATGGATGTACATGCATGACAGAAAACGTGACCTACTGTGAAAAACACATATCATCACGGAAGTGTATTTTTTTGTAGTGTTTCTATCTGCACTGACTCTCCTTTCAGGGTTTGAAGCAAATCCATGTGGGAATCTCACACATGATAGGACCTTGTAGAATTCTTTTCTTTTTACCTTGTCCAAGACGTACACAACTGGTGCCATATCCCGTGGTGCACCTTCATCTTCAACATGCAAATCCTTTCTGATACCCAACATTGTAACCATGTGTCATTCGCCCTGACATAATTCCCATAGATGAATAATCATGGATGCACCAAATTATAACAACACGTAGAAAGAAATCAGCTAATGGGCTTCTATATAGGTCTCGAGTGAGAACACCCCTCCATAGCTGTTGAAGTTCCTCCACAAGAGGCTCCGTGAATAAATCAAAATCCTTTCTAGGACTTTTTGGACCTGGGATGATCAAGGCCATCATGTAGTTTGATTCTTTGGTGCGGACATTTGGTGGCATGATGTAAGGGATAAAAAGCACAGGTCACATGCTATATGTGGCGCTCTGGTGGCCGGATGGGTTAAATCCATTTGTAGCTAAGCCAACTCTAATGTTTCTCGGGTCAGCAACAAACTTTTTGTGTTTCTAGTTGAAGCTTTTCCAGTCACTACCATGAGATGGATAGCTCATTACATTCTGTTCTCTGTACTCCTGGTTCCTAGAATGCCACAGTACATCCTCTCTTGTTTCAGCCTCATGAAACAACCTCTGCAATCTTGGTATAATTGGAAAATGTCTCAGAACATTATGAGAATCGTCTTCACAGCATCGCCATCTTTCCATCTTGATGATTTGCATTTTGGGCATTCACTTAAGTTGGCATAATCCTTCTAGAACAAAACACAGTTATGCTTACAAACGTGGATCATATCATATCCAATTCCAATTGCACAAAGGAAATTCTTCATTTTATTGTAGGTGTGTGGCAGCTCAGACGCATCTGGAAAAGATTTGCAGAAAGCAGTCAACATCACATCGAATGATCTGTTGATCATCCGCTCATATGTCTTCACCTGAAGAAAGGTGACCATAGCTGAGAATAATGATAGCTTATTTCCTGGGGTGACTGCCATGTTGCATTGTTCGAACATGCAGGCCCCTTGTTTTTTCTTCTACAGGTGAAAGTTCACAAAATGCGCGAGCATTTAGTAGCATTGTTTCAATGTTGGTCAAACTCACTGGCTTCGCCACCACCACCACCTCCTCCTCCTCTTCCACCTGAGCATCAGGCAGATCAAGATGGTGATCTGCTGCTTCCACATAGTCAGTAACATTGACATTCACAGCTTCACCATGATGAACCGACCTAGTATATGTGACTAACATCCCGTACAAGTGTAGATGATTTTGCATAGTTGCCTGGGGTCTTATAACTGAATACATACAAATGCTACACGGGAAGAGCACATCTGATTTTGGACCACTGTACTCAGCTCTAATAAGTTTCATGAAATTTTCAACCCCCTCGACATATGCAGCAGAGAATCATCGAGCAGAAGTTATCCAAGTCATGTCCATCTATTAGACATACAAATTAGTTCTTCTACTAGATATTACAGGAAAAACATATATGCTTTCTTATGAAGTCCCGAAAAAAAATACCTAGGTCGATGTCTAAAGCTATGGCAAGATATTTGGAAAGCAGATCTAAGTAGCAAAATATATGTAAAGCTAATTCAGCAAACAGATTTGAGTGCTAAATTATGGCAGCCTATTTCAGCAGTCAACGAGGCCGAGCACACAGGCATCAAAGGCCATCTCAGCAACAAAGATCCAGTATAAAATGGTGTCGAGCTATTTCACCTAACAGATTGGCTACCAGACCATGGAAATCTACTTCATAATAAATATATGGCAGGATATTTTAGAAACTAATCGGGCGTGGCATGCCATCTCAGCTAAGCAGATTGAGTGCATAATAGGGAAAGGAAGCTTCTTAAGCAGATCATATTGACTGTAGACTATTTTTGCAAATAGTGAGATTAACAGCGTTTATCAGCTAACATTCAGCGCTACTCTAACATGCACGGAGCCTCGGTCTAGAATGCGCATACCATGGGCGAAGCTAACCAACGTGCGTCTCCACAAGAAAGTCGCCAGCAGTGGCACCGCGACTAGAGGATGACAGTCTACGAGAGCGTACCATAGAAGGGAGAAGATCGTTGTGCGTCCCCTTGATGAACCACGGCACACACGTATTGACGAGGCAGGGAGGGCATCTTTGGCAGAGCAAATGGAGTGGGGGCAGGAGGAGGGCGGTTTGGGGAATATTATTGGCTAGTTGTCTGAAGGGCAGTTGAATTTGGGATTTGGGGGATTTTTTTGGGGGTGTTTTCACGCGGTGGGCTGGGGAGTTTGGCGCATGGTCGGTTTCTCCAAATGCGGTCCCATGTGTCAGTGAAGAGGCAAGCTGAAGCGCGTTCCGTCTGCGTGAGCCGTGTGCAGGACCGACCATGTAATGGGTGCAATGCGACCGCGACAGGCGTGCTATGAGTGTACCGCCCTTTTCCTTTTAAACTTGGTGCATCGCGCAATCCATTGATACTACTACTAGTAATCCGGTAATCCCGACTAAAATGGCGCGACCGGGTCTGTTCCCGCGCGATATGCTGGGAGGTTTGCTTAATTGGTCTTTTTAGGACTTTTGTTTTTAGGACAAGGCTTAGTTGGTTTGCCAGACAGAGCGAGAGAAAGATGTGAGATGCGTGAATGTGTAGTGGACGTATTATTGGAGTGCCTAACATAAATTGTGTATGTATACCTATGTGTTTATTTACTTCGCCTGTTAGCTTTTTCTCGGGTCAAACCTTCTCAACTTAGACCAAGTTTATACACACAAAAACGATTCATCATTCAATATATCTTCATAGTACAATATATCTTACTCCCTCCTCCCATCTATATAAATCCTAACTCCAATTTTCATTTTACCATCTATGGAAGGCCAAACGAGCTAACCAATGCATCTCCAACTTAATTCCCCCTCGAAGGTCACGCATGGTCGTCCTCGTGAAAACACAATGACGACGGCATTGATTTGCATACATGCACAGGGCAGTTGTTAGACTTGTTGTAACATCCCAAATTTTCAATTTAGAATGTTATACTTAGATCATCATTGCATAGCATATTTTGTTGCATCGTTGGCTCGATCCTAGAAATTCTACGCAACTCAAGGACCCACGGAGAGAGTTGGGGATTTCGTTATTTTCATATTTGAGTTTTCTCAAATTTTGAAAATAGTATCATTTGATTTTATTTATTTTATCTTCAATTATTTCTACTACCAAAATTTCAGAGAGGGAATAAAATGATTTTCCCAAAATAAAGAAATAATGAAGATTTAATAAAAAAAATCAAATAAGATTTATTTTGGAGTTTTTCGCCTTTTTATTTGAATTTAGCAAAAATGCGCGTTTCTCAAAATTGCATTTAGGCCCCAAATAAATGTTCATCTTGTCCGGCTTGATTTTAGAAGCCGGGGAAAATTTATTTCGTGATTTTTGGAGTCCGTTTAGTATTTCTTTCGTTTGATTTTCTGTGCGTAATTATTTAAAAAAAACGCGAACTGACTTTGGGCCGTGCCCGAGCGGGACTCCGCCCGGGGGCTCCTTTAAATAGCCGCCGCCCCGAGCCCCAGGCCCGTCAGCCGCCGCCGCCCGAGCCCACCCGCGCCCCGCCGCCGGCCCACACCCCGCCCCAAACCCTAACC
>NC_041387.1:149434959-149442269 GCF_002162155.2 Triticum dicoccoides | reverse complement strand
CGCCGCCACCTCGTTTTGCGTGCCGCCGATTATTTTTTAAAACCGAACGGTTTTCTTTGGGTTTTTTCGCTTTATTTTATTAGATCGGTTTTCTTTTCAGTTCGGTTAAATAGCGAGCGTTTGATCGTTCGTTCGCTTTAATGAACGTGTTTGTCAGATTAGGTTAGTTACCGAACGTTCGTTCGTTAACCTATTCGTCGTTTTTCTTTTTCTTGGATTTAATCCACGATTTTTCTGATTGCGATTCCTGATTCGATTTTTGTTTTAGTATAACTTTTCGCTCATTTATCGGAATCAGGCGATTCAAGCGCCTGAAGTTTCATCTCGAAACCCTCTTTCAGAATAATCAACTTAAACAAGTTTTTGCTTCTGTAAAAGTTGACTTAGATCTAGATTAGTAAAACGAAGTTGTTTTCTTTCGTCGTTTGATTTCCGTTACTTTGTTTGATTTGATTCTTTTTTTTGCAAACCGGAGTTCTTAAGTTGAACATTTTGGTTAGATCTTTTATTCGAGTTTTACTTGTGCATTAGATGAGTACTTAATGTATGCTTGTTTGTTTGTCTGCGATAGAATACCCGGAGTGCGCTGCTTGTTACTTTGAGTCAGTAGGTTTCGCGGATCATCAGCAAGGCAAGTAACACTTTGATCATACTTTTCTCATACCCAGTTTTTATGCATTAGATCAATCCCCAAACATTGCATGATTAGGATCTAATTAAATTGTGGGTTATGGGAAGTAGTTGAGGTAGTACCTATTACCTGTTTTATTTTCAAACCCCTGGGAGTTACTTCTACGTTTGCTTATTATGCCATGCTATGCTAGTAGACGTGGATTGGATGAGTGTATCCATGACAGATGTGAGTTTGTTAATTAATGGTTTATTTAAGGTGGCAACTTAAACACACATCTGAGTGGATTGAGGCACCTGGTTTCCAGGACTTGCCTGTTTTTCTTCGGACCGCCACCCAGGCTCAAAGGGATCATGAGATTATTCAAACTAGAAACTTCTGTGTGCAGCCACATGCTATTATGGGCTCTAGCATAGTTGACTAAGTCGTGTGAACTCTTACAGGGTGGACTAGCAGATGTAGGGGATGTAGATTGGTACGGTCTACCCTTTACGTAAGGTGCGAGCGCTTCTGAAAGACTATGTCTCGGTCATCCGTTTCTCAAACACCAAGTAGTGCGAGAAACCAAACGGAGGCGATCGAGTCATGTGGGGAAAAGTGCGCAAACCTCTACAGAGTGTAACAAACTAATCATGGTTAGCCGTGTCCCTGGTTATGCACATCTTGAGTATCTAGTACTTGGATATCATATGAATCTCATCATTGTTACTTCCAATTAATATTGTTGGGATATTAATGAGTACTTTTAATTGGGTTTGAGAATGATGTCAACCATTCTCAATGTTTAACAACCACCATGATAGTTAAATGAATTTATTCCTTTGCAGTAGGGAAAAATTGGCTTTACGCAAAACTGTAATCATAGAGCTTTTCCACCAGCCAAATATACATGTAGTATAGCTTATTCCATCTTATTTCCTCTGTGTGTTACATTGCCAGCATATTCCATGTGCCGACCCATTTTTGGGCTGCAACGTTTCATGTTGCAGACTTTTCAGACGACGAGTAAGGTGCTTAGGTCGTGGTTCTATACTCAGTGATGCCGTTGGAGTTGATGGACTCGCTTATTCTTCCCAGCCTTCCGCTGTTATCGTATTTAGATGGCCTTAAGCCATACTTATTTCAATAAGTTCTCTCTTGAGACATTTGATGTAATAAGTGTGTGATTGCTACTCTGTTATAAATCCTCCGAGTACTGTGTGGTGTCAGCATTACTGATCCAGGTATTACACTGAGCATAGAGATCAGACTGTTTGAGGTCTGGTCACTACAAAGGTGGTATCAGAGCACACACTGACTGTAGGATACGGCCACTAAGCTAAAGCCCTAGATCACTACTCTTTCTTCTCATTTCTGACTCCTCATCTTTTCTATTCTTTAGGATGGCGGATGCAAGGATCAAGTTCACACAACCGGATGAAAACTCACCTTTTGGATATCACTTGAAGAAAGTCACTAGATACCTGAACATAGGAGTACCAAGCTTCACCGGGACCTTCAACGCCACTTTACCCGAAGAGGAGCGCTGGATGATTCAAGTCTACATTCCAGGAAGGACATTTGCACCAGTCACGGAGCCTATAGAGTTTACTTTTGATTCACCAACATGGGGCCTAGGAAAGAGCATGGCAGCTCACATCGCCATGGGACGAATTGGAGAAGTTTACCACAACGACCTCAAGAATACTATCTATCAGATTTGTGGGCGCCGAGATGAGCATTGGGAGATGATCAACACCAGGAAGGACCGCTCAATTGCAGCTTATATCCATGAATTAAACCAACACATCCGACGCCAGGAGAATCAGATGTGCGCAGATATGGAATATCTGCAGAAGGCTATGACTAAGATCAAGGAGGTAGAAGAGGAACTCAAGGCTACACGTAAAGACTATATGGAAGAAATCGTCGCTCTAGTAAGACAGAACGGCGACCTTAAGGAGAAGATTGGAGTATTCATGGGAGGTTCAGCACCCAGAGGAGAAGAGGATGAACCTACTTGTCCAGATAATTATATCATCATCGACGACACCGACTCGGATCCCGACGATAGTGATGATGACTATGTTGATGAAGCTAGAGCAGATATCATGGAATCTTCATCGGAGCAATTTTTATAGTTGACCACCATAACAGTAGTAGAAATTTCCACCATTTAATTAGTTTTAGTCCAAGCACTTTTGTAACGATAGTTAGACCGTTGTATGCCCTTGTTTGAATTGATTGGAGTGATATTGTGTGCTTTTGTCTCATGTGCATATGGGTAGTGTTATCTCACTAGACCTCATTCTATTCTTAACTCTCCTCTCCTCTTTAAAACCCTCAGATGCCGCCGAGACGCGACCCTAAATTTGTTTTCCTGCCAGAGATCACTCAGTTGATTCAGCAGCAGAATGCCTTGATTCAAACATTGGTACAGAACCAAGGCAACAACAACAACAACCCACCACCACCACCACCTGTTGACCATCTAAAACGTTTCTTAAGGCTGAATCCGCCGGTGTTTTCCAGTAGCACCGAGCCGATAGTAGCAGATGATTGGCTCCGTAAGATAGGGAGGGAATTGACCACTACAGGATGTACAGATGGAGAAAAGGTAAAGTTTGCCGCACATCAGCTTGACGGACCCGCAACAGCATGGTAGGAGAATTTTACAGCCACCTACCCTGTAGACACTGTCACATGGAATCAGTTTCAGCAAGCTTTCCGTACTGCCCATGTTTCGGCAGGAGCTATGGCCATGAAGAAACGTGAGTTTCGCAACTTACGCCAAGGAGGACGGACAGTTGGCTAGTATATGGTGTGATCGACTGCTATTAAGGATTGGACACCATGTATTTCCCTCGGACCTAATAGTTCTGGAATCGCAAGGTTTTGATGTGATATTAGGCATAGATTGGTTATCGAAGTATGGAGGGAATATAGATTGCGCTAGTAAGGTGATTTTGCTTACCACCCCTGAAGGAAGGAGAATCAAGTATGTATCACGGCATGAGCCGAGAAGAGCACATGTAAATTCCTTATCAGGAGTTGTGCAGGAGGAAGTACCAGTGGTAAGGGATTTCCCCAATGTATTTCCAGAAGAGTTGCCAGGCATGCCACCGGAGAGAGACATTGAGTTCTTAATTGAACTACTACCAGGCACTCGGCCGATATCCAAGAGACCGTACAGGATGCCAGCCCAAGATTTGGAGGAAATTAAGAAGCAGATTAAGGAGTTGTTGGACAAAGGTTTTATTCGCCCAAGTTCTTCGCCTTGGGGACCGCCAGTACTCTTAGTGAAGAAGAAGGATGGATCATTAAGAATGGTTGTGGATTATCGCGGATTGAATGAAGTAACAATCAAGAACAAGTACCCACTATCGATGATCAACGATCTGTTTGATCGGTTGCAAGGAGCTAAGGTGTTTTCCAAGATCGATTTGCGATCAGGGTACCATCAGTTGAAGATTCGAGAGTAGGATATACCTAAGACAGCTTTTACCACCAGGTACGGGTTGTATGAGTATACCGTTATGTCATTTGGTCTGACTAACACCCCAGCCTATTTTATGAACATGATGAACAAGGTATTTATGGAGTTTTTGGATAAGTTCGTCGTGGTGTTCATTGATGATATTTTGGTTTACTCGAAGAATGAACAGGAACGTAAGGAGCACTTGCGTTTGGTACTCGAGAAGCTCATAGAACATCAGCTATATGCCAAGTTTAGCAAGTGTGAGTTTTGGCTGAAGGAAGTTGGATTCCTCGGACATGTTATATCCGGAGAAGGTATAGCAGTAGACCCCACTAAAGTTGCCACTATGACAAACTGGGAAGCACCAACAACAGTTGGAGAGATCAGGAGTTTTCTTGGACTCGCAGGATACTACCAGAGATTTATTGAAAATTTCTCGAAGATTGCGTAGCCTATGACAGAATTGTTGAAGAAGGACACCAAGTTCATTCGGACTGAGGAGTGTGAGGCTAGTTTCCAAGAATTGAAGAAATGTTTGGTTACCTCACCGGTATTAATTCTGCCAGATCAGACCAAGGATTATGAAGTGTATTGCGACGCTTCACGTCGAGGACTTGGAGCAGTGCTTATGTAGGAGGGAAGAGTTGTTTCGTATGCCTCACGACAGCTTAAGCCTCATGAGATGAATTATGCTACTCATGATTTGGAGTTAGCAGTCGTAGTGCACTCTTTGAAAACATGGAGACATTTCCTCATTAGGAATCATTGTGAGGTGTACACGGATCACAAGAGTTTGAAGTACATTTTCACGCAGAAGGAATTAAACCTCAGACAGAGGAGATGGTTGGAACTTATTAGAGATTATGATATGAGGTTGCATTATCATCCCGGAAAGGCTAACGTTGTAGCAGACGCATTGAGCCGCAAGAGCCATGTCAACACCCTAATGACCGGAGGTTTACCAAAAGAATTAGCAGAGGAATTCAGGGAGCTATGTTTGGAAATAGTTCCGAGAGGCTTTGTAGCAGCATTGAAGATTCAGTCCACTTTGATGGATAAAATCAGAGAAGCTCAAAAGACAGATAAGGAAGTTGCTTCCATTAAGGAAAGGATGAGCAAGGGAAAAGCTAAAGGATTTCGTGAGGATGAGCACGATACCTTATGGTTTGAGGACCGCGTTTACGTGCCAAGTGATCCGAAGATTCGGAAGTTGATTTTGCAAGAGGCACATGATTGACCATATTCGATTCACCCAGGAAATACCAAGATGTATTTAGATTTGAAGGAAACTTTCTGGTGGACCGGAATGAAGAAGGATATTGCAGAGTATGTAGCAGTTTGTGATGTATGTTAGAGGGTGAAGGCAGAACATCAGAAGCTAGCAGGATTGTTACAGCTATTGCCTATAACTTAATGGAAGTGGGATAAATTAGGTATGGATTTCATCACGGGATTGCCCAGGACCCGTTCAGGCTATGACTCGATTTGGGTTGTAGTCGATCGTTTGACGAAGGTAGCTCATTTTATTCCAGTAAAGACCACCTACAGCAGTGCCAAATTGGCTAAGATATACATGAAAAGGATTGTATGTTTGCATGGAGTTCCGAGGAGTATCGTATCAGATAGAGGAACCCAATTCACCTCAAAGTTCTGGAAACAGTTGCACGAAACATTGGGAACCAGGCTTGAGTTTACCACAGCTTTCCACCCACAGACAGATCGACAGACCGAGAGAGTCAATCAGATTTTGGAGGATATGCTTAGAGCTTGTGCCTTGGATTATGGATCAAGTTGGGATGACAACTTGCCATATGCGGAGTTCTCTTACAACAACAGTTATCAATCCAGTTTGAAAATGGCCCCTTTCGAAGCCTTGTACGGAAGGAGGTGCAGAACCCCGTTGTTGTGGGATGAATTTGGAGACCGCCAGTTGTTTGGACCAGATTTAATTAAGGAGTCTGAGCAGAAAGTAAAGTTGATTCGCGATAGGCTCAAGGTAGCCCAGTCAAGGCAGAAGAGCTATGCAGATTCAAAATGCAAGGAGACAGAATATGAAGTCGGAGACAGAGTTTAGCTTCGAGTATCTCCGCTTCGAGGAGTTAAGCATTTTGGAGTTAAAGGAAAGTTAGCGCCACGTTTTGTGGGACCATACAAAGTTTTGGAACGCATGGGAGAAGTAGCGTACAAGTTGGAATTACCCGAGGGATTGTCAGGTGTTCACGATGTGTTCCATGTTTCTCAGTTGAAGAAGTGTCACGCAGAGATGGCTGATATACCACTGAGAGATACAGTGCCACTGGAAGCAATTCAGTTGAATGATGATTTGACCTATGAAGAGAAACAAGTTAAGATTCTGGAATATGCCAGCCGAGTTACCCGCAGTAAGGTTATCAAGTTTTGCAAAGTTCAGTGGAGCCACCACACCGAGGAAGAAGCCACCTGAGAGCGGGAGGATGATCTGCTCAAGGCTCACACTCACCTATTTGCTAGCCAACCCGAATCTCGAGGGCGAGATTCATCTTAAGGGGGGTAGGTTTGTAACATCCCAAATTTTCAATTTGGAATGTTATACTTAGATCATCATTGCATAGCATATTTTGTTGCATTGTTGGCTCGATCCCAGAAATTCTACGCAACTCAAGGACCCACGGAGAGAGTTGGGGATTTCGTTATTTTTATATTTGAGTTTTGTCAAATTTTGAAAATAGGATCATTTGATTTTATTTATTTTATCTTCAATTATTTCTACTACCAAAATTTCAGGGAGGGAATAAAATGACTTTCCCAAAATAAAGAAATAATGAAGATTTAATAAAAAATCAAATAAGATTTATTTTGGAGTTTTTCGCCTTTTTATTTGAATTTAGGAAAAATGCGTGTTTTTCAAAATTGCATTTAGGCCCCAAATAAATGTTCATCTTGTCCGGCTTGATTTTAGAAGCCGGGGAAAATTTATTACGGGATTTTTGGAGTCTGTTTAGTATTTCTTTCGTTTGATTTTCTGCGCGTCATTATTTAAAAAAACGCGAACCGACCTTGGGCCGTGCCCGAGCGGGACTCCGCCCGGGGGCGCCTTTAAATAGCCACCGCCCCGAGCCACAGGCCCGTTAGCCGCCGCCGCCCGAGCCCACCCGCGCCCCACCGCTGGCCCACACCCCGCCCCAAACCCTAACCCTAGATCCCCCCCGCCGCCGCCAGATCCGTCGCCGCCGCCCACCGCCA
>NC_041387.1:149428433-149434065 GCF_002162155.2 Triticum dicoccoides | reverse complement strand
CGCCTGCTGCCGCCGGACCCCGCCGCCGCCGCCGCCGACCCCGCCGACCCCGCCGCCGAGGTACACCGCCGCCTCGTTTTGTGTGCCGCCGGTTTTTTTTAAACCGAATGGTTTTCTTTGGTTTTTTTTGGTTTATTTTATTAGATCGGTTTTCTTTTCGGTTCAGTTAAATAGCAAGCATTCGCTCGTTCGTTCGCTTTAACGAACGTGTTTGTCAGATTAGGTTAGTTAACGAACATTCGTTCGTTAACCTGTTCGTCGTTTTTCTTTTTCTCGGATTTAATCCACGATTTTTCTGATCGCGATTCCTGATCCGATTTTTGTTTTAGTATAACTTTTCGCTCATTTATCGGAATCAGGCGATTCAAGCGCCTGGAGTTTCATCTCGAAACCCTCTTTCGGAATAATCAACTTAAACAAGTTTTTGCTTCTGTAAAAATTGACTTAGATCCAGATTAGTAAAACGAAGATGTTTTCTTTCGCCGTTTGATTTCCGTTGCTTTGTTTGATTTGATTCTTTTTTTTGCAAACCGGAGTTCTTAAGTTGAACTTTCTGGTTAGATCTTTTATTCGAGTTTTACCTGTGCATTAGATGAGTACTTAATGTATGCTTGTTTGTTTGTCTGCGATAGAATACCCGGAGTGCGCCGCCTGTTACTTCGAGTCTCTAGGTTTCGCGGATCCTCAGCAAGGCAAGTAACACTTTGATCATACTTTTCTCATACCCAGTTTTATGCATTAGATTAATCCCCAAACATTGTATGATTAGGATCTAATTAAATTGTGGGTTATGGGAAGTAGTTGAGGTAGTACCTATTACCTGCTTTATTTTCAAACCCCTGGGAGTTACTTCTATGTTTGCTTATTATGCCATGCTATGCTAGTAGACGTGGATTGGGTGAGTGTATCCATGACAGATGTGAGTTTGTTAATTAATGGTTTATTTAAGGTGGCAACTTAAACACACATCTAGGTGGACTGAGGCACCTGGTTTCCAGGACTTGCCTGTTTTTCTTCGGACCGCCACCCAGGCTCAAAGGGATCATGAGATTATTCAAACTAGAAACTTCCGTGTGCAGCCACATGCTAATATGGGCTCTAGCATAGTTGACTAAGTCGTGCGAACTCTTACAGGGTGGACTAGCAGATGTAGGGGATGTAGGTTGGTACGGTCTACCCTTTACGTAAGGTGCGAGCACTTCTGAAAGACTATGTCTCGGTCATCCGTTTCTCAAACACCATGTAGTGCGAGAAACCAAACGGAGGAGATCGAGTCATGTGGGGAAAAGTGCGCAAACCTCTGCAGAGTGTAACAAACTAATCATGGTTAGCCGTGTCCCCGGTTATGGACATCTTGAGTATCTAGTACTTGGATATCATATGAATCTCATCATTGTTACTTCTAATTAATATTGTTGGGATATTAATGAGTACTTTTAATTGGGATTGAGAATGCTGTCAACCATTCTCAATGTTTAACAACCACCATGATAGTTAGATGAATTTATTCCTTTGCAGTAGGGAAAAATTGGCTTTACGCAAAACTGTAACCATAGAGCTTTTCCACCAGCGAAATATGCATGTAGTATAGCTTGTTCCATAATGTTTCCTCTATGTGTTACATTGCCAGCATATTCCACGTGCTGACCCGTTTTCGGGCTGCAACGTTTCATATTGCAGACTTTTCAGACGACGAGTAAGGTGCTTAGGTCATGGTTCTATACTCAGTGATGCCGTTGGAGTTGATGGACTCGCTTATTCTTCCAAGCCTTCCACTATTATCGTATTTAGATGGCCTTAAGCCATACTTATTTCAATAAGTTCTCTCTTGAGACATTCAATGTAATAAGTGTGTGATTGCTACTCTGTTATAAATCCTCCGAGTACTGTGTGGTGTCAGCATTACTGATCCAGGGATGACACTGAGCATAGAGATCAGACTGTTTGAGGTCTGGTCGCTACACTTGCTTCACTTCGACTCCTCCTTTCTTCACCACAAAGCTTTTTCTTTTGGCCGATGCATGCAGGGCTGGGGGAGTTATTGTTGGGTGCATGCAGAAAAAGTAGGAGATGAAGTTGCGTGTGAGGGATTAATGAAGTACTATTCCCAATATTTGCTCCTCTTTTTATGCAACAACCTTGGTACGAGAGAATCAAAACTTAGGCCCTGTATAGATGGAAGGAGGGAGTACTATTATTGTGAAACTTCATATACACCGGACGAGATTCATGCAAACATAACAGATTTTCATAACATTTTGAACTTTTATAGGACAGAAAAAGAAAAGAAACCCGACCCTAACCCTATTCTACGGTGATGAACAATGCCCACTTTCCTTTGTACTTCCACGTCGGCGACGACATCCTCCATCTGTCGTCTCCATGAAAGGCGGCAGGATTCAAGACCCATGAAGTGAAGGTGTGGTCTCCAGCGAGGAAGAGTAGAACAGGCGAGAGGGACCGGCTAGTTGGCACACCATGCACTGCCACCTCCCATTCCCTAATCATCCTCGGAGGAGTCCCCGGCCTTGGCGGTGCCGGCGGATGTGGGGTCGATGATGAAGGAAATTGGACGGTCCATCGCTTCACCTTCCACATGCACCGCCAAACATTTGACGACGACAAGTAGGACGCATGGCTGGCGGTGCTCCCGTCATTAGCCGCCAGCGTGGCCACCGCTTGTGTAGTCGCGTCCGTGTCCGGCTATGCTGGTATTGCGTTGCAAGTATCAAATTGAGCGAGGGAGGCAACCTTGATCTTCATCCCCCAAGTCAACCTTGATCTATTTATAGATGCCCTGGTCGTCTCCCCAAATATTGAGCGGGAAGGGATCCAACAATGGCCAGTTTGAAAGGGGACAACTAGTACAAGCTATCCTGACTAAAGGTGGTCTTCGCCTGTCAAAGGCGCTGGTGGTGACGCCCTCTTGCGCTCCACGATGACCTCCGTCCTGCAGTCCTGCTGGTCTTGGTCTTGTTGCACTGGTATGGAAAGCTTTGCCTGATGCCTCGGTACTCCACGCCTGCGCTTGCCCCCTTAGCACCAAAGGGGAAACGAGGACACTGTGCGGACTGGCACCCGCCTGGCGCCCGCCTGGCCTTGGTCGTCATGGCTTGCGCCACGGGAACCTCGCAAGGTACCCCTTGCCTTGATCTGTCTGCCTCCCTCGCGAACCTGCCTGGTGAGGCCACTCCTGAGGAGGCCTTGTGTTGTCCGTCCCGTGAGTCTTGGCCCCTCGCGAGGGTCTTGAGTGTTGGTTGACGAAGACGGGCCCTACTGGGCCACTAGTGGAGCCACGCCGTAGGCCGTAGGCAGGCAAGTCTAGGGACCCCTGTTCCCAGAATGCTGACAACGTGGCACTATGTTGACTTGTTAAATTGACCATGTTCCTTGTGGGCCCCACCTGTGACTTTGCATTGGAAAAAACTAAGATAAACACAAATTTACGCAGGCGCGACAAGACTCCAACCCATGCACGAGAACCACCTGGTTGTGTATGTGTCTGTCAGCGCCTGATGTGTGCGCATGCACGTGTAGGTTGAGCACTTGAGAGTGAGCGTGTGTACTGGTCGTGTGGTGTGTGCATGCATGCATGCGTGTGTGTGAGTGTTGCGTGCCTGCGTGGTTGCGTGTGAGTGTTGCGTGCATGAGCATGTGTGTGTATAATCACCACACCAGCTCATGTGTGTTAAAACAGCCAGCTCAGCATACCAATACAAGGCCACCTTGTCCACTATGCCCGCAGTCATGACTTCGAACCACCGTACAATATATTTTTATCATTTGTTTTCATTCTTATACACGTCGACAGGTGTGCCCAATGGTAGTGAGATAATGTGATGCAACTCGGTGCCGGATGGAGCGATTAACTAGTCAACTAGTCTTGTCCTGAACAAATAAAGAGCTATACGGTGAGCCCGTGACTGTATAATAACCACAAAACATAAGTGGTGACCATAATGAGTGGATTCTGAAGTCCAATGTACGTATCGTGCTTTCGCTTCAAATATAATGATCGTCGAGAGAGATGAAACATGCGTGAATGTGCTTGGGGCATACTTCTAGATGACCTAGAGATAGTTTGTGTGCGTACGTGAAAGGGGCGTAGAGGGGGTGTGTGCAGTGCAGATAGATGCTCTTCGTTTCTCTTTATTATGACTAACTTTATATATAGTATAAAAATATATAAATTCAGAGTGCGGAACAAATATCATTGGGTGCACCATGCAATGCAAATTCATACTCCACATCACATTGTAATGTTGTATACATGTAGAAGTTCTAAAATCAATTTTTGGCCACACTTTGTGTGGTTTTATTCAAAGAATGTTTTATGCAAAGTAAACGTGAAGAGAGGAATTTTGTCGGTGGAAACAACACCTATGGGATCACGGGAATCCCTACTACGATTGTGCAACGCGTGCTCGTGAGAAGAGCGGGATCAGCAATCAGCACAAGCACACGGATCGTTTACCCAGGTTCGGTCCGTGAGGACGCATAATACCTTAGTCCTGCTTTTGTGTCTATTTTAGTGTTCTTGGAGTTCTTGAGCTAGCTATGATGAGTGTAAATTGTCCAAGGGTCCGAATCTTTCTCCTGGATGCCTCGGGCCTCCTTTTATAGTCAAGGGGATCGCCACAGTGGCACACAGGAGGTGGCATCGGTGTAAAGTGGTTAAGCTTATCACTTAGCCATTACGGGACAAGACACATTAAATGCGCCTCTTAGGTGTCCCTCTCACTTTATCGGGGACGAAAACCAGCCCCCGTCCCGTCCGTCATCGCCCACCTTGCTCTGACACGCGTTCAGGCCAGCGGTGCGCATGGTGCCATGTAGGCTGGCAAGCTGCTGAGGTGGCATGGTGCTAGGGCCTTCACGAAGATTTGCATGCCACCACATAGGCGCTCGCTAAGTTGGCTTGGAAGCCTCATGCCGACACATAGGTGCCTGCCTAGCTGGTGGGCTGGCAGCTGCATGGGAGTGGCAGTGGAACCTTGGCGGGTGTGGGCCTGGCGGTGGCCCCGCGGATGTCCTCGGCAATGGCCTTGCTGGGGCCCCGGCAAGGGTCTTGCACCGGCACCATGGTCTTCCCCGGCAAGGGTCTTGCCGGAGGTCTCGTGGATGCCGTCGACAAGGGTTTTGCCGAGGCTCGCCGTCTTATAATCGTTATCCAACTCTGTTTGCTTCTTGTCTTCACAAAGATCTGCATGCCATCATGGAGGCGCCTCCCGAGCCTTGGTCCCAACGTGGTTGTTGGAAACCTTGGGCTCGAGGGTGGCGTGCTCCGTTGGGGTTGGGCAAGCTGTCTCTGTAAGGTCCTTGCCGGGGCCGTGGAGGCCGCCTCGACAAGGGTCTTGCCGGGGGAACCCACCTCGCCCTCTTGCTCTCTGTGTCATCTGTCTTGGTGCTGCTTTGGCCGTCTCACGGCTTTGACTCCTCCCTCTACCCTACTAAGTGTGGCCGTGGGCGCAGCTCTAACTGCCTGTGCACAAGTAAGGGGTACAAAGGAGTGCCCCTACTATAGTCCACCGACAGCTTTGTAGATCAATGGGGTATGTGATAAGATGTAACATGTGTGAATGTGTAGTTGACGTATTTGGCAGGGCCTAGAGAGGGTATGTTTACGTATTCA
>NC_041387.1:149425024-149428026 GCF_002162155.2 Triticum dicoccoides | reverse complement strand
ACATGGGAGAGATAGCACGAGAAATGAAGAGGTCCAGAGAGAGAGAGAGATGAATAGGATGCCATGGTGAGAGATGCCCTTGAGTGTGTACATGCAAGGGGGGAGGGGATAGAGGCATGAGGAGAAAATATTTTGTGTGTTGTCTGTGTTGGTATGTGCGGGTGTGAGAAGATAAAGAGACCTAGGGGTAGAGGGTGTGTCACCGCGTGAGGCCCGATGGGCCGAGGTGAGGCCCTTGGGTCGTTTCCCACTGCGCAACATTGGTCGGCCCGTTACGCATTCAGGGAGACCCATGGAGGACTAGTTGAAGGAAATATGCCCTAGAGTCAATAATAAAGTTATTATTTATTTCCTTATATCATGATGAATGTTTATTATTCATGCTAGAATTGTGTTAACCGGAAACGTGATACATGTGTGAATACATAGACAAACTAAGTGTCACTAGTATGCCTCTACTTGACTAGCTCATTTATCAAAGATGGTTATGTTTCCTAGCCATGGACAAAGAGTTGTCATTTGATTAACGGGATCACATCATTAGGAGAATGATGTGATTGACTTGACCCATTCAGTTAGCTTAGCACATGATCGTTTAGTATGTTTCTATTGCTTTCTTCATGACTTATAAATGTTCCTATGACTATGAGATTATGCAACTCCCGTTTACCGGAGGAACACTTTGTGTGCTACCAAACATCACAACGTAATTGGGTGATTATAAAGGAGCTCTACAGGTGTCTCCGATGGTACATGTTGAGTTGGCGTATTTCGAGATTAGGATTTGTCACTCCGATTGTCGGAGAGGTATCTCTGGGCCCTCTCGGTAATGCACATCACTATAAGCCTTGCAAGCAATATAGCTAATGAGTTAGTTACATGATGATGTATCAAGGAACGAGTAAAGATACTTGCCGGTAACGAGATTGAACTAGGTATTGGATACCGACGATCAAATCTCGGCCAAGTAACATACCGATGACAAAGGGAACAACGTATGTTGTTATGCGGTTTGAACGATAAATATCTTCGTAGAATATGTGGGAGCCAATATGAGCATCCAGGTTCCGCTATTGGTTATTGACTGGAGACGAGTCTCGGTCATGTCTACATTGTTGTTGAACCCGTAGGGTCCGCACGCTTAAGGTTTCGATGACAGTGATATTACGAGTTTATGAGTTTTGATGTACCGAAGGAGTTCGGAGTCCCAGATGAGATCGGGGACATGACGAGGAGTCTTGAAATGGTCGAGACATAAAGATCGATATATTGGACGACTATATTCGGACTTCGGAAAGGTTCCGAGTGATTCCGGTATTTTTCGGAGTACCGGAGAGTTACGGGAATTCGCCGGGGAGTATATGGGCCTTATTGGGCCATACGGGAAGAGAGGAGAGAGGCCGAATGGAAGGAGGGGCGCAGCCCCCCTCTGGTCCGAATTGGACAAGGGGTGCAGCCCCCTTTTCCTTCCTCCTCTCCCCCTCTTTCCTTCTCTCCTACTCCAACAAGGAAGGGGGGGAGTCACTACTACAAAAAGGGCTATAGATGGAATGGCCACTAATGGCGCACCTGTGATGTGGTGCGCCATTACTATATTCTAATGGCGCACCATGTCTCGGTGCGCCATTAGTAATATATTACTAATGGCGCACCTGGTGTGTGGTGCGCCATTAGTAGTTTTGAAAAAAAACATAAAATTTTTTTTGTTACTAATGGCGCACCGTTGCATAGTGCGCCATTACTAATTGACATAGTAATGGCGCACCACATCCGTCGTGCGCCATTAGTAGTTTTGAAAAAAAAGTAAAAAAAATAAAAAAAATTGTTACTAATGGCGCACCATGTCTCGGTTCGCCATTACTAGTTTTAACTAGTAATGGCGCACTTTCCACTGGTGCGCCATTACTAAGTTTTTTTCAAAAAAAATCAAAAAAAATATCTATTTTTTTAAATTTTTTTCAAAACTAGTAATGGCGCACCGTGGGTGTGGTGCGCCATTACTAGTTAAACTAGTAATGGCGCACCACCCCACGGTGCGCCATTACTAACTTGCCCCAACACCGAATGCGCCCCCCCCGGTGGATCGCCTTTTCAGTTTTAAAAAAATAAAAGAAAATGATGGAAATGTCAAAAAAAATAAAAGATAATATGTTTCCCATGTGATATGTGCTCTAGTTTTTGGGAAAATTTACAAATATGAATTTCGACTTTATTTGCAAAATCTCTCTGGAAATTCGTAAAATGCGCATAACTTTTGCATACAAACTCGGATGAAAAAGTTTTTATATGAAAAATCATCTACTCGAAACCCCGTTAAACATTTTCAAAATCCCCAAAAACCTAACAGAAAAAAAGTTACGGGGCTTTCCAGATCTAGCGGCAAGAAAATTCAAAAAATTTCAAACTTACTAGTGGCGCACCGTGGATGTGGTGCGCCACTAGTAACTGGAAAAAATTGGTTTTGAATTTTTTTTTTCAAAAAATGATATGTAATATGATCGGGAAGTTTGAAATATTGTTCAAAATTTCATCATAGTCATGAGCATGAACAAAGTCCTAGACATCAACAAGGTATAACAGGATTGATATGCTAGATATATCAACAAATGCCTGTGAAGTGAGTTGTTGCTGGGGTTGGATAGAACTCTGAAGTTAAGCGTGCTTGGGCTAGAGTAGTGTGAGGATGGGTGACCTTTCGGGAAGTTTGACCACAGAGTGCAATTTGACTTGAGATTAAGCATATTGACCCGAGATTAAGCCATAGTGAACTGAGATTAAAAAAAATTGAATTTTTTTTTAAAAAAAAATTCTGATTTTTTTTAAAATGTTACTCATGGCGCACTTCTATGTGGTGCGCCATTAGTATACCAGATACTAATGGCGCACTTCTATGTGGTGCGCCATTAGTATCTCATCATGTAGTGCGCCATTAGTATAGCCCACGGTGCGCCATTAGTATCTGGTATACTAATGGCGCACCGTGGGCTATACTAATGGCGCAC
>NC_041387.1:149383589-149424991 GCF_002162155.2 Triticum dicoccoides | reverse complement strand
CCCGAGATTAAGCCATAGTGAACTGAGATTAAAAAAAATTGAATTTTTTTTTAAAAAAAAATTCTGATTTTTTTTAAAATGTTACTCATGGCGCACTTCTATGTGGTGCGCCATTAGTATACCAGATACTAATGGCGCACTTCTATGTGGTGCGCCATTAGTATCTCATCATGTAGTGCGCCATTAGTATACCAGATACTAATGGCGCACCAGTGGTGCGCCATTAGTAAAAAATACTAATGGCGTGCTAGTAGGCCTTTTTCTAGTAGTGAGTCCTACTCCCGGTGAGAGGAGGACTCCTCCTGGCGCGCCCCTCCTGGCCGGCCGACCCCCTCTCCCTGGCTCCTTTATATACGGGGGCAGGGGGGCACCTCTAGACACAAGTTGATCTTCGTGATCGTTCCTTAGTCGTGTGAGGTGCCCCCCTCCACCATATTCCACCTCGGTCATATTGTAGCGGTGCTTAGGCGAAGCCCTGCGTCGGTAGAACATCATCATCGTCACCACGCCGTCGTGTTGACGGAACTAGACCCCGACACCCTGCTGGATCGGAGTCCGGGGATCGTCATCGAGCTGAACGAGTGCTAAACTCGGAGGTGCCGTACGTTCGGTACTTGGATCGGTCGGATCATGAAGACGTACGACTACATCAACCGCGTTGTCATAACGCTTTCGCTTTCGGTCTACGAGGGTACGTGGACAACACTCTCACCTCTCGTTGCTATGCATCACCATGATCTTGCGTGTGCGTAGGAATTTTTTTGAAATTACTACGTTCCCCAACAGTGGCATCCGAGCCTAGTTTTATGCGTAGATGTCATATGCATGAGTAGAACAAAAGTGAGTTGTGGGCGATATAAGTCATACTGCTTACCAGCATGTCATACTTTGGTTCAGCGGCATTGTGAGATGAAGCGGCCAGGACCGACATTACGCGTACGCTTACGCGAGACTGGTTTTACCGCTACGAGCACTCGTTGCTTAAAGGTGACCGGCGGGTGTCTGTCTCTCTCACTTTAGTTGAACCGAGTGTGGCTATGCCCGGTCCTTGCGAAGGTTAAAACAGCACCAACTTGACAAACTATCGTTGTGGTTTTTATGCGTAGGTAAGAACGGTTCTTGCTCAGCCCGTAGCAGCCATGTAATATTTGCAACAACAAAGTAGAGGACGTCTAACTTCTTTTTGCATAGCATGTTGTGATGATATGGTCAAGACGCGATGCTATATTTTATTGTATGAGATGATCATGTTTTGTAACCGAAGTTATCGGCAACTGGCAGGAGCCATATGGTTGTCGCTTTATTGTATGAAATGCAAACGCCCTGTAATTGCTTTACTTTATCACTAAGCGGTAGCGATAGTCGTAGAAGCAATAGATGGCGTAACGACAACGATGATACGATGGAGATCAAGGTGTCGCGCCGGTGACGATGGTGATCACGACGGCCATATCATATCACTTATATTGATTGCATGTGATGTTTATCCTTTATGCATCTTATCTTGCTTTGATTGATGGTAGCATTTTAAGATGATCTCTCACTAATTATCAAGAACTATTCTCCCTGAGTATGCACCATTGCGAAAGTTATTCGTGCTGAGACACCACATGATGATCGGGTGTGATAGGATCGTGGAGGAGAACCCACCGGAGTTCTGCCGGGGTGTTCGTCAGGAGCCGCTGACCCGTGGCGTGGACTAGAGCAACCTCGACGCTGATGAGAAGAAGTTTTCGACCGCCCCCACCAGGATTCGCCGCCTCACCGAGGCCGGGCTCACCGTCGAGATGATTGCGGCGGATTTCATTCGCCACCGAATCGCTCCGCTGCACAACAAAGGGAAGTCGGCCTGGGATTTCAGGAACGCGGCCGACATCATGAGGCTCCGCACCGGCCTGAAGCACAATCTCACGGTGATGGGGCACTCGTGGTATTGCCGGAGGCTCTTCCAGCTCGACGTGTTCGCCGACGGCAGGGTGGAGAGGACCGGCAAGGCTGCGAAGTCCGGCAAGGCCATCAAGTGGCCCTTGTTCGGGCTGCCGCCACGAGTGGTCCCGGAAGGCCGACATCCTTGCCATGTTGCCGGTCTTCAACGAAACGGTCTTAACCCAGCCTTTATCGACCCCCCGGCACGTGAGGTGCAGGAGTTCTTCGACAACTTAGTCGAAGAACTTGGTCATGACAAGCCCTGCTCATTCAGGACACCACCCAGGAAGAGCTGGACTACATCGCCGCCAGAGTGGTGGAGGCGGAGCTTGCTAGGGCAGCCGGCGACGCCGGCGGCATGGAGAACGAGGCCGCCATGGCCGTAAAAGAGAAGGAGCTCGCCTAGTTGGCCAGGGAGGTGGGCGGCTGATAACACACAAGTCTAGGGGATCGCAATAGCTTTCGAGGGTAAAGTATTCAACCCAAATTTATTGATTCGACACAAGGGGAGCCAACGAATATTCTTTAGTATTAGCAGTTGAGTTGTCAATTCAACCACACTTGGATAACTTAGTATATGCAGCAAAGTATTTAGTAGCAAAGTGGTATGATAATAAAGGTGACGATAGCAAAAGTAAAGATAAATGTTTTTGGGTTTTTGTAGTACTTGTTGGGGAACGTTGCAGAAAATAAAAAATTTCCTACGGTTTCACCAAGATCCATCTATGAGTTCATCTAAGCAACGAGTGATAGGAGAGAGATGCATGTACATACCACTTGTAGATCGCGTGCGGAAGCGTTCAAGAGAACGGGGTTGAGGTAGTCGTTCTCGTTGTGATCCTATCACCGGAGATCCTAGCTCCGAACGGACGACACCTTCGTGTTCGACACACGTACGGTCAGCATGACGTCTCCTCCGTCTTGATCCAGCAAGGGGGAAGGAGAGGTTGATGAAGATCCAGTAGCACGACGACGTGGTGGTGGATGCAGCAGAACTCCGGCAGGGCTTCGCCAAGCTATTGCGGGAGGAGGAAGAGGTGTAGCAGGGGGAGGGAGGCGCCAAGACACAGGGTGCGGCTGCCCTCCCTCCCCCCTCCTTTATATAGGCCCCCAGGGGGGCGCCGGCCCTGGGAGATCTAATCTCCCAAGGGGTGCGGCGGCCGGGGGGGGTGGAGTGCCCCCCAAGGCAAGTGGGGCGCGCCCCCCACCTAGGGTTTCCAACCCTAGGCGCAGGGGGGGCCAGGGGGGCACACCAGCCCACTAAGGGCTGGTTCCCCTCCCACTTCAACCCACGTGGCCCTCCGGGATAGGTGTCCCCACCTGGTGGACCCCCGGGACCCTTCCGGTGGTCCCGGTACAATACCGGGTGACCCCGAAACTTTTCCCGATGGCCGAAACAGCACTTCCTATATATAATTCTTTACCTCCGGACCATTTCGGAACTCCTCGTGATGTCCGGGATCTCATCTGGGACTCTGAACAACATTCGGTTTGCTACATACTCATATTCATACAACCCTAGCGTCACCGAACCTTAAGTGTGTAGACCTTACGGGTTCGGGAGACATGTAGACATGACCGAGACGGCTCTCCAGTCAATAACCAACAGCGGAATCTGGATACCCATGTTGGCTTCCACATACTCCTCGATGATCTCATCAGATGAACCACGATGTCGAGGATTCAAGCAACCACGTATACTATTCCCTTTGTCAGACGGTATGTTACTTGCCCGATATTCGATCGTCGGTATCCCAATACCTCGTTCAATCTCGTTACCGGCAAGTCACTTTACTTGTACCGTAATGCATGATCCCGTGACCAGACACTTGGTCACTTTGAGCTCATTATGATGATGCACTAGCTAGTGGGCCCAGTGATACCTCTCCGTAATATGGAGTGACAAATCCCAGTCTCGATCCGTGTCAACCCAACAGACACTTTCGGAGATACCTGTAGTGCACCTTTATAGTCACACAGTTACGTTGTGACGTTTGGTACACCCAAAGCACTCCTACGGTATCCGGGAGTTACACGATCTCATGGTTTAAGGAAGAGATACTTGACATTGGAAAAACTCTAGCAAACGAACTACACGATCTTGTGCTATGCTTAGGATTGGGTCTTGTCCATCACATCATTCTCCCAATGATGTGATCCCATTATCAACGACATCCAATGTCCATAGTCAGGAAACCATGACTATCTGTTGACCAACAAGTTGGTCAACTAGAGGCTCACTAGGGACATGTTGTGGTCTAAGTATTCACACGTGTATTACGATTTCCGGATAATACAATTATAGCATGAATAAAAGACAACTATCATGAACAAAGAAATATAATAATAATCCTTTTAGTATTGCCTCTAGGGCATATTTCCAACAGTCTCCCACTTGCACTAGAGTCAATAATCTAGTTACATTGTGATGAATCGAACACCCATAGTGTTCTGGTGTTGATCATGTTTTGCTCGCGGAAGAGGTTTAGTCAACGGATCTGCGACATTCAGATCCGCATGTACTTTGCAAATATCTATGTCTCCATCTTGAACATTTTCATGGATGGAGTTGAAACGACGCCTTATGTGCCTGGTCTTCTTGTGAAACCTAGGCTCCTTGGCAAGGGCAATAGCTCCAGTGTTGTCACAGAAGAGAGTGATCAGCCCCGACGCATTGGGTATGACTCCTAGGTCAGTGATGAACTCCTTCATCCATATTGCTTCATGCGCTGCCTCCGAGGCTTCCATGTACTCCGCTTCACATGTAGATCCCGCCACGACGCTCTGCCTGCAACTGCACCAGCTCACTGCTCCACGATTCAACATATACACGTATCCGGTTTGTGACTTAGAGTCATCCAGATTTGTGTCGAAGCTAGCGTCGACGTAACCCTTTACGACGAGCTCTTCATCACCTCCATAAACGAGAAACATGTCCTTTGTCCTTTTCAGGTACTTCAGGATATTCTTGACCGCTATCCAGTGTTCCTTGCCGGGATTACTTTGGTACCTTCCTACCAACTTACGGCAAGGTTTACATCAGGTCTGGTACACAGCATGGCATACATAATAGATCCTATGGCTGAGGCATAGGGGATGACACTCATCTCTTCTTTATCTTTTGCCGTGGTCGGGCATTGAGCCGAACTCAATCTCACACCTTGCAATATAGGAAAGAACCCTTTCTTGGACTTATCCATTTTGAACTTCTTCAAAATCTTATCAAGGTATGTGCTTTGTGAAAGACCTATGAGGCGTCTCGATCTATCCCTTTAGATCTTGATGCCTAATATGTAAGCAGCTTCTCAAGGTCCTTCATTGAAAAACACTTATTCAAGTAGGCCTTAATGCTGTCCAAGAATTCTATATCATTTCCCATCAAAAGTATGTCATCTACATATAATATGAGAAATGCTACAGAGCTCTCACTCACTTTCTTGTAAACGCAGGCTTCTCCATAAGTCTGCATAAACCCAAACGCTTTGATCATCTCATCAAAGCGAATGTTCCAACTCCGAGATGCTTGCACCAGCCCATAAATGGATCGCTAGAGCTTGCATACTTTGTCAGTATTCTTAGGATCGACAAAACCTTCCGGCTGCATCATATACAGCTCTTCCTTAAGATAACCGTTATGGAATGCCGCTTTGACATCCATCTGCCATATCTCATAATCATAGTATGCGACAATTGCTAACATGATTCGGACGGACTTATGCTTCGCTATGGGAGAGAAAGTCTCATCGTAGTCAACCCCTTGAACTTGTCGATAACCCTTACCAACAAGTCGAGCTTTATAGATGGTGACATTACCATCTGCGTCCGTCTTCTTCTTAAAGATCCATTTGTTTTCTATCGCTCGCCGATCATCGGGCAAGTCATTCAAAGTCCATACTTTGTTTTCATACATGGATTCTATCTCGGATTGCATGGCTTCTAGCCATTTGTTGGAATCTGGGCCCGCCATCACTTCTTCATAGTTCCAAGGTTCACCGTTCTCTAACAACATGATTTCTAGGACAGGGTTGCCATACCACTCTGGTCTGGAACGTGTCCTCGTGGACCTACGAAGTTCAGTAGAAACTTGATCCGAAGTACCTTGATCATCATCATTAATTTCCTCTCCAGTCGGTGTAGGCACCACAGGAACATTTTCCTGAGCTGCACTACTTTCCGGTTCAAGAGGTAGTACTTCATCGAGTTCTAGTTTCCTCCCACTTACTCCTTTCAAGAGAAACTCTTTTTCCAGAAAGCATCCGTTCTTGGCAACAAAGATCTTGCCTTCGGATCTAAGGTAGAAGGTATACCCAATGGTTTCCTTGGGGTATCCTATGAAGACGCATTTTTCTGACTTGGATTCGAGCTTTTCAGGTTGAAGTTTCTTGACATAAGCATCGCATCCCAAAACTTTTAGAAACGACAGGTTGGGTTCTTCCCAAACCATAATTCATACGGTGTTGTCTCAACGGATTTAGACGGTGCCCTATTTAAAGTGAATGTAGCTGTCTCTAGAG
Source organism: Triticum dicoccoides (assembly GCF_002162155.2). Taxonomy (NCBI): domain Eukaryota; kingdom Viridiplantae; phylum Streptophyta; class Magnoliopsida; order Poales; family Poaceae; genus Triticum; species Triticum dicoccoides. Next base: position 149,418,551 of record NC_041387.1, on the reverse strand, counting down.
GTATCCCTAAAATGATAGCGGTAAATCGGTAAGAGACATCATAGATCGCACCATATCCAATAGAGTGCGATTACGACGTTCGGACACACTGTTACGCTGAGCTGTTCCAGGCGGCGTGAGTTGTGAAACGATTCCACATTTCCTTAAGTGCGTACCAAATTCGTGACTTAAATATTATCCTCCATGATCTGATTTTAAGAATTTTATCTTTTGGTCACGTTGATTCTCTACTTCATTCTGAAATTCCTTGAACTTTTCAAAGGTCTCAGACTTGTGTTTCATCAAGTAGACATACCCATATCTACTGAAGTCATCAGTGAGAGTGAGAACATAACAATATCCTCCACGAGCCTCAACGCTCATTGGACCACACACATCAGTATGTATGATTTCCAATAAGTTGGTTGCTCGCTCCATAGTTCCGGAGAACGGAGTCTTGGTCATTTTGCCCATGAGGCATGGTTCGCATGTGTCAAATGATTCATAATCAAGAGACTCGAAAAGTCCATCAGCATGGAGCTTCTTCACGCGCTTGACACCAATGTGACCAAGGAGGTAGTGCCACAAGTATTTGGGACTATCGTTATCAACTTTACATCTTTTGGTATTCACGCTATGAATATGTGTAACATTACGTTCGAGATTCATTAAGAATAAACCATTCACCATCGGGGCATGACCATAAAACATATCTCTCATATAAATAGAACAACCATTATTCTCGGATTTAAATGAGTATCCATCTCATATTAAACGAGATCCAGATACATTGTTCATGCTCAAACTTGGCACTAAATAAAAATTATTGAGGTTCATAACTAATCCCGTGGGTAAATGTAGAGGTAGCGTGCCGACGGCGATCACATCGACCTTGGAACCATTCCCGACGCGCATCGTCACCTCGTCCTTCGCCAGTCTCCGCTTATTCTGCAGCTCCTGCTGTGAGTTACAAATATGAGCAACGACACCGGTATCAAATACCCAGGAGTTACTATGAGTACTGGTAAGGTACACATCAATTACATGTATATCACATATACCTTTGGTGTTGCCGGCCTTCTTGTCCGCTAAGTATTTGGGGCAACTCCGCTTCCAGTGACCCTTCCCTTTGCAATAAAAGCACTCAGTCTCAGGCTTGGGTCCATTCTTTGACTTCTTCCCGGCAACTGGCTTACCGGGCGCGGCAACATCTTTGCCGTCCTTCTTGAAGTTCTTCTTACCCTTGCCCTTCTTGAACTTAGTGGTCTTATTGACCATCAACACTTGATGTACTTTCTTGATTTCAACCTCTGCTGACTTCAGCATTGAAAATACTTTAGGAATGGTCTTCACCATCCCCTGCATATTGTAGTTCAGCACAAAGCTCTTATAGCTTGGTGGGAGCGACTGAAGGATTCTATCAATGACCGCCTTGTCCAGGAGGTTGATCTCCAGCTGGGACAGGCGGTTGTGCAACCCAGACATTTTGAGTATGTGCTCACTGATAGAACTATTTTCCTCCATCTTACAACTATAGAACTTGTCGGAGACTTCATATCTCTCAACCCGGGCATGAGCTTGAAAAACCATTTTCAGCTCATCGAACATCTCATATGCTCCGTGTCGCTCAAAACGCTTTTGGAGCCCCGGTTCTAAGCTATAAAGCATGCCGCACTGAACGAGGGAGTAATCATCAGCACGTGATTGCCAAGTGTTCATAATGTCTTGGTTCTCTGGGATGGGTGCTTCACCTAGCGGTGCATCTAGGACATAATATTTCTTGGCTGCTATGAGGATGATCCTCAGGTTCCCGACCCAGTCCGAATAGTTGCTGCCATCATCTTTCAGCTTGGTTTTCTCTAGGAACGCATTGAAGTTCATGTTGACATGAGTGTTGGCCATTTGATCTACAAGACATATTTTGCAAAGACTTTAGACTAAGTTCATGATAATTAAGTTCATCTAATCAAATTATTTAATGAACTCCCACTCAGATTGACATCCCTCTAGTCATCTAAGTGCTACATGACCCGAGTCGACTAGGCCGTGTCCGATCATCACGTGAGACGGACTAGTCATCATCGGTGAACATTTCCATGTTGATCGTATCTTCCATACGACTCATGTTCGACCTTTCGGTCTCTTGTGTTCCGAGGCCATGTCTGTACATGCTAGGCTCGTCAAGTTAACCCTAAGTGTTTCTGCATGTGTAAAACTGTCTTACACCCGTTGTATGTGAACGTAAGGATCTATCACACCCGATCATCACGTGGTGCTTCGAAATGACGAACTTTAGCAACGGTGCATAGTTAGGGGAAACACTTTCTTGAAATTATTATAAGGGATCATCTTATTTACTACCGCCGTTCTAAGTAAACAAGATGCATAAAACATAATAAACATCACATGCAATTATATAAAGTAGTGACATGATATGGCCAATATCATATAGCTCCTTCGATCTCCATCTTCGGGGCTCCATGATCATATTCGTCACCGGCATGACACGATGATCTCCATCATCATGATCTCCATCATCGTGCCTCCATGAAGTTGCTCGCCAACTATTACTTCTACTACTATAGCTAACGGTTTAACAATAAAGTGAAGTAATTACATGGCATTAAATCATTGACACGCAGGTCATACAATAATTAAGACAACTCCTATGGCTCCTGCCGGTTTTCATACTCATCGACATGCAAGTCGTGATTCCTATTACAAGAACATGATCTCATACATCACAATATATCATTCATCATTCATCACAACTTCTGGCCATATCACATCACATGACAATTGCTGCAAAAACAAGTTAGACGTCCTCTAATTGTTGTTGCATCTTTTACGTGGCTGCAATTGGGTTCTAGAAAGAACGTTTTCTTACCTATGAATAACCACAACGTGATTTTGTCAACTTCTATTTACCCTTCATAAGGACCCTTTTCATCGAATCCGCTCCAACTAAAGCAGGAGAGACAGACACCTGCTAGCCACCTTATGCAACTAGTGCATGTCAGTCGGTGGACCCTGTCTCACGTAAGCGTACGTGTAAGGTCGGTCCGGGCCGCTTCATCCCACAATACCGCTGAAGCAAGAAAAGACTAGTAGTGGCAATCAAGTTGACAAGATCTACGCCCACAACAGATTTGTGTTCTACTTGTGCAATAGAGAACCACACATAGACCTAGCTCATGATGCCACTGTTGGGGAACGTTGCAGAAAATAAAAAAATTCCTACGGTTTCACCAAGATCCATCTATGAGTTCATCTAAGCAACGAGTGATTGGAGAGAGATGCATCTACATACCACTTGTAGATCACGTGCGGAAGCATTCAAGAGAACGGGGATGAGGTAGTCGTTCTCGTTGTGATCCTATCACCGGAGATCCTAGCGCCAAACGGACGACACCTCCGCATTCAACACACGTACGGTCAGCGTGACGTCTCCTCCGTCTTGATCCAGCAAGGGGGAAGGAGAGGTTGATGAAGATCCAGCAGCACAACGGCGTGGTGGTGGATGCAGCAGAACTCCGGAAGGGCTTCGCCAAGCTATTGTGGGAGGAGGAAGAGGTGTAGCAGGGGGAGGGAGGCGCCAAGACACAGGGTGCGGCTGCCCTCCCTCCCCCCTCCTTTATATAGGCCCCCAGGGGGGCGCCGGCCCTGGGAGATCTAATCTCCCAAGGGGGGCGGCGCCCAGGGGGGTGGAGTGCCCCCCAAGGCAAGTGGGGCGCGCTCCCACCTAGGGTTTCCAACCCTAGGCGCAGGGGGGCCTAGGTAGCGGGGGCGCACCAGCCCACTAGGGGCTGGTTCCCCTCCCACTTCAGCCCACGGGGCCCTCCGGGATAGGTGGCCCCACCCGGTGGACCCTCGGGACCCTTCCGGTGGTCCCGGTACAATGCCAGGTGACCCCGAAACTTTTCCCGATGGCCGAAACAGCACTTCCTATATATAATTCTTTACCTCCTGACCATTCCGGAACTCCTCGTGACGTCCGGGATCTCATCCGGGACTCTGAACAACATTCAGTTTGCTGCATACTCATTTTCATTCAACCCTAGCGTCACCGAACCTTAAGTGTGTAGACCCTACGGGTTCGGGAGACATGCAGACATGACCGAGACGGCTCTCCGGTCAATAACCAATAGCGGGATCTGGATACCCATGTTGGCTCCCACATACTCATCGATGATCTCATCAGATGAACCACGATGTCAAGGATTCAAGCAACCCCGTATACTATTCCCTTTGTCGGACGGTATGTTACTTGCCCGAGATTCGATCGTCGGTATCCCAATACCTCGTTAAATCTCGTTACCGGCAAGTCACTTTACTCGTACTGTAATGCATGATCCCGTGACCAGACACTTGGTCACTTTGAGATCATTATGATGATGCACTACCGAGTGGGCCCAGTGATACCTCTCCGTAATACAGAGTGACAAATCCCAGTCTCGATCCGTGTCAACCCAACAGACACTTTCGGAGATACCTGTAGTGCACCTTTATAGTCACCCAGTTACGTTGTGACATTTGGTACACCCAAAGCACTCCTACGGAATCCGGGAGTTACACGATCTCATGGTCTAAGGAAGAGATACTTGACATTGGAAAAGCTCTAGCAAACGAACAACACGATCTTGTGCTATGCTTAGGATTGGGTCTTGTCTATCACATCATTCTCCCAATGATGTGATCCCATTATCAACGACATCCAATGTCCATAGTCAGGAAACCATGACTATCTGTTGATCAACGAGCTAGTCAACTAGAGGCTCACTAGTGACATGTTGTGGTCTAAGTATTCACACGTGTATTACGATTTCTGGATAATACAATTATAGCATGAATAAAAGACAACTATCATGAACAAAGAAATATAATAATAATCCTTTTATTATTGCCTCTAGGGCATATTTCCAATAGTAGTTGTAACAGTAGCAACGGAAAAGTAAATAAGCGAAGAACAATATGTGAAAATCTCGTAGGCAATGGATCAGTGATGGATAATTATGCCGGATACAGTTCCTCTTGTAATAGCTATAACATAGGGTGACACAGAACTAGCTCCAATTCATCAATGTAATGTAGGCATGTATTCCATAAATAGTCATATGTGCTTATGGAAAAGAACTTGTCTTCTGTCCTACACTCCCGTGGCAGCGGGGTCCTAGCAGAAACTAAGGGATATTAAGGCCTCCTTTTAATAGAGAACCGGACCAAAGCATTAGCACACAGTGAATACATAAACTCCTCAAACTACGGTCATCACCGAGTAGTATCACAATTATTGTCACTTCGGGGTTGTCGGATCATAACACATAATAGGTGACTATAGACTTGCAAGATAGGATCAAGAACACACATATATTCATGAAAACATAATAGGTTCAGATCTGAAATCATGGCCCTCGGGCCCTAGTGACAAGCATTAAGCATAGCAAAGTCATAGCAACATCAATCTCAGAACATAGTGGATACTAGGGATCAAACCCTAACAAAACTAACTTAATTACATGGTAAATCTCATCCAACCCATCACCGTCCAGCAAGCCTACGATGGAATTACTCACTCACGGCGGTGAGCATCATGAAACTGGTGATGGAGGATGGTTGATGATGACGACGGCGACGAATCCCCTTCTCCGGAGCCCAGGACGGACTCCAGATCAGCCCTCCCGAGAGAGATCAGGGTTTGGCGGCGGCTCCGTGTCGTAAAACATGATGAAACTTTCTCTCTGATTTTTATCTCCCCGAACGTGAATATATGGAGTTGGAGTTGAGGTCGGTGGAGGTCCAGGGGGCCCACAAGATAGGAGGGCGCGCCCTAGGGAGGGGCACCCCCTGTCTCGTGGACAGGCCCTGGGGCCCCTGGTATATTTCTTTCGCCCTGAAATTCTTATTAATTCTAAAAAGTGCCTCCGTGGATTTTCAGGACATTCCGAGAACTTTTCTTTTCTATACATAAAACAACATCATGGTAGTGCTGCTGAAAACAACGTCAGTCCGGGTTAGTTTCATTCAAATCATGCAAGTTAGAGTCCAAAACAAGGGCAAAAGTGTTTGGAAAAGTAGATACATTGGAGACGTATCAACTCACCGAAGCTTAAACCTTTGCTTGTCCTCAAGCAATTCAGTTGATAAACTGAAAGTGATAAAGAAAAACTTTTACAAACTCTGTTTGCTCTTGTTGTCGTAAACATGAAAAGCCAGTATTCAAGTTTCAGCAAATATTATGAACTAACCATACTCACAATAACACTTAGGTCTCACAATTACTCATATCAATAACATAATCAGCTAGAGAGCCATAATAATAATACTCGGATGACAACACTTTCTCAAAATAATCATAACATGATATAACAAAATGGTCTCTCGCTAGCCCTTTCTGAGACCGCAAAACAAAAATGCAGAGCACCTTTAAAGATCAAGGACTGACTAAACATTGTAATTCATGGTAAAAGAGATCCAGTCAAGTCATACCCAATATAAACCAATAATAATGAATGCAAATGACAGTGTGCTCTCCAGCGGGTGCTTTTTAATAAGAAGGGTGATGACTCAACATAAAAGTAAATAGATAGGCCCTTCGCAGAGAGAAGCAGGGATTTGTAGAGGTGCCAGAGCTCGATTTTAAAATAGAGATTGAATAACATTTTGAGCGGCATACTTTTGCTGTCAACGCAACAACTATGAGATGGTTGTATCTTCCATACTACATGCATTATAGGCAGTTCCCAAACAGAATGGTAAAGGTTTATACTCCCCCAACCAACAACAAGCATCAATCCATGGCTTGCTCGAAACAACGAGTGCCTCTAACTAACAACAGCCCTGGGGGAGTTTTGTTTAATTATTTTGATTTGCTTTGATCTTTTTGGATCATGGGACTGGGCATCCCGGTTACCGGCCCTTTCTCGTGAATGAGGATCGGAGTCCACTCCTCGTGAGAATAACCCACCTAGCATGGAAGATATAGGAAGCCCTAGTTGTAACATGAGCTGGTAGAGCATACAAAATAGAATTACATTTGAAGGTTTGGAGTTTGGCACATACAAATTTACTTGGAACGGCAGGTAAATACCGCATATAGGAAGGTATAGTGGACTCATATGGAACAACTTTGGGGTTTAACGAGTTTGGATGCACAAGCAGTATTCCCGCTTAGTACAGGTGAAGGATAGCAAAAGACTGGGAAGCGACCAACTGAGAGAGCGACAACAGTCATAAACATGCGTTAAAATTAATTCACACCGAGTACAAGCATGAGTAGGATATAATCCACCATGAACATAAATATCATGAAGGCTATCTTAATTTGATTCAACTACATGTGTGAACATGTGCCAAGTCGAGTCACTCAATTCATTCAAAGGAGGATACATCCCATCATATCACATCATAATCATTCTAATAGCATGTTGACATGCAAGGTAAACCATTATAACTCATAGCTAATCAAGCATGGCACAAGCAACTATAATCTCTAGATGTCATTGCAAATATGTTTACCTCATAATAGCTTACTCAGAAACGATGAACTCATCATATTTACAAAAACAAGAGGGGTTGAGTTCATACCAGCTTTTCTCATCTCAATAAGTCCATCATATATCGTCATTATTTCCTTTCACTTGCACAACCAAACAATGTGTATAATAATAAGAGTGCACGTGCATTGGACTAAGCTGGAATCTGCAAGCATTCAACTCAAGAAAGAAGACAGGGTAATACGGGCTCTAAGTTAAATAAACAATCATGCATATGAGAGCCACTAAACATTTTCAATATGGTCTTCTCGACCCCCAAAGGAAAGAAAAGAAAATAAAACTATTTACACGGGAAAGCTCCCAACAAGTAAGAAGAAGAACTAGAAATCTCTTTGGGTTTTCATTTTAATTTCTACTACAAGCATGGAAATTAAACTAACTAATTTTTTTGTTTTTCTTAAGGTTTATCAAACACACAAGAAGAAAGCTAGAAACAGAAATTTAAACTAGCATGGATAATACAATGAAAGAGTATGAGCACCGACGACTAATGTGTGAACATGAATGTAAAGTCGGTGAGAAATACGTACTCCCCCAACCTTAGACTTTTGGCCTAAGTTGGTCTAGTACCAAGGACCGCCGCTACTCTCCCTGGTGTACTGGGAGGTGTAATCAAGATACCACTGGCTGGTCATCTCCAGATCCCACTAGACAGATGATGCACGATAAGGGTCCAGTTCAGGTTCCGGCTCAGGTTCAGGTTCTGGAGTGAAAGCTTGGGCTCGATGATTGTACACCGCTTCCAGTGTGACAAGAAAATTTTCTGCAAGCAAATCAAACAACGGAGGCGAAGGCAAAATAATAACCTCAATGTGTTTCTTATTAAATCTAAGTTTATACAAGAGCATCTTTTCTTCGTTGTCAACAATAAACTTGTGTGCTACCATGCTCTTGTAATCTAAAATATGAGGAGGCAATTTTATCTCTTCCTTCTCATGGTGCCTAATGGGTATCTGAAAATGTTTAGCAAGACGTGCAGCATAGATACCTCCAAAAATGGGGCCTTTTGTACGATTTAGGGCTAGCCATTTAGCAACCACGGCACCCATGCTAAAAGTATTGTCTCCAAGCAAGGCATGTTGAAGAATGATAATATCAGGAACGCTCAAGTTTCCACTATTTCCACGATCAATCAAGCGTCTACTAGCAAATATGGCAAAGTAGCGTAAAATAGGAAAGTGTATGCTAGAGACTTTTGCCTCAGAGCCTTTCTTTGGCTCCTCTACAGCAATAGTATTAACGAAGCCATCCACATCTTCACGATGGGGTTCCTCTAATTCTCCCTCATAAGGTATCCTACATACCGCACAAAAATGACGTAAGGACATTTCTTTGAATTCATCATATAAATGAAATGATACTGCAGGCGGTGACTTCTTAGGATAATAATAAAAGTTTTGCACGAAATCTCTTTTATCATAACGTTGATTCTTTGATTGTGGGTTATCAAGATCAACAGCAGGTTCAATCTCTACTTCATTGTTTTTGCTAGGTTGAGCATCAACATGAACATTATCATTAACATTATCACTAGGTTCATGTTCATGACCTGATTGTGTTTCAGCATCAGAAATAGAAATGTCATTTGGATTCTCAGGTGTGTCTACAGTAGGTTCACTAGAAACATGGAAAGTTCTATCATTTTTGTTTTTCTTGTTTTTAGAAGAACTAGGTGCCTCTAAAGTATCTCTCTGAGAATCTTGCTCGATTCTCTTAGGGTGGTGTTCAGGATACAAAGGTTCTTGAGTCATTCTACCAGTTCTAGTAGCCACTCTAACAGCAAAGTCATTTTTACTATTTAATTCAACAAGCAAATCATTCTGAGCTTTGAGTACTTGCTCAGCTTGAGTAGCAACCATAGAAGCATATTTGCTAACGAGTTTGAGTTCATCTTTAACTCTAGTCGGAATATCACTTACACATCCTATCTCGAAAGCATTATTCTTTAACTCTCTACCAACATAAGCATTAAAACTTTCTTGCCTGGCCATAAATTCATCTAAGCATGGGCTATGAAATTTAGTAGAGGGGATTACAACTTTATCATATCTATAGAGATAATTTACCTTTACTACCTGTGTCGGGTTATCAAGACAATATGGTTCTTCACCAGGTGGTATATTAAGACCATGTATTTCTTCAATAGGAGGTAAATTCTTAACATCTTTAGCTTTAATACCTTTTTCTTTCATTGATTTCTTTGCCTCTTGCATATCTTCAGGACTGAGAAATAAAATACCTCTCTTCTTCGGAGTGGGTTTAGGAATAGGCTCAGGAGTTGGCTCAATTGGTTCAGGAATTACTTCAGGAATTGGCTCAGGAAGAGTCCAATTATTTTCATTAGTCAGCATATTATTCAATAATATTTCAGCTTCGTCGACTGTTCTTTCCCTGAAAACACAACCAGTACAACTATCCAAGTAGTCCTTGGAAGCATCGGTTAGTCCATTATAAAAGATATCAAGTATTTCGTTTTTCTTGAGAGGATGATCAGGCAAAGCATTAAGTAACCGGAGAAGCCTCCCCCAAGCTTGTGGGAGACTCTCTTCTCTGATTTCCACAAAATTATATATTTCTCGCAAGGCAGCTTGTTTCTTATGAGCAGGGAAATATTTAGCAGAGAAGTAATAAATCATATCCTGGGGACTACGCACACAACCAGGAGCACGAGAATTATACCAAGTCTTAGCATCACCCTTTAATGAGAACGGAAATATCTTAAGGATATAAAAATAGCGGGAATTCTCATCATTAGTAAACAGGGTAGCTATATTATTCAACTTGGTAAGATGTGCCACAACAGTTTCGGATTCAAGGCCATAAAAAGAATCAGATTCAACTAAAGTAATAATCTCAGGATCAACAGAGAATTCATAATACTTATCAGTAACACAGATAGGTGAAGTAGCAAAAGTAGGGTCGGGTTTCATTCTAGCATTAAGAGACTGCTGCTTCCATTTAGGTAATAATTTCTTAAGATCATATCTATCATTGCAAGCAAAGATCTCCCTAGCAGCTTCTTCATTCATAACATAACCCTTAGGAACAACAGGCAATACATAATCATTGGGAGAACCTTCATCATCACTATCATCAATAATAGTATCTTCAATAATTTCATTCCCCCTAACTCTAGCAAGTTGTTCATCAAGAAATTCACCTAATGGCAAAGTAGTATCACGCACAGAAGTAGTTTCATCATGCATAGCAGAAGTGGCATCATCAATAACATGCGACATATCAGAATTCATAGTAGTAGCAGGTTTAGGTGTCGCAAACTTACTAATAACGGAAGGAGAATCTAGTGCAGAGCTAGATGGCAGTTCCTTACCTCCCCTCGTAGTTGAGGGCAAAATAGTACTTCGGTCGTCTTTCAAGTTCTTCATAGTGATCAATAGATATAAATCCCAAGTGACTGAGAGAATAGAGCAATGCTCCCCGGCAACGGCGCCAGAAATTAGTCTTGATAACCCACAAGTGTAGGGGATCGCAACAGCTTTCAAGGGTAAAGTATTCAACCCAAATTTATTGATTCGACACAAGGAGAGCCAAAGAATATTCTTGAGTATTAGCAGTTGAGTTGTCAATTCAACCACACCTGGATAACTTAGTATCTGCAGCAAAGTATTTAGTAGCAAAGTGGTATGATAATAAAGGTAACGATAGAAAAAGTAAAGATAAATGTTTTTTGGTTTTTGTAGTAGTTGTAACAGTAGAAACAGAAAAGTAAATAAGCGAAGAACAATATGTGAACAGCTCGTAGGCAATGTATCAGTGATGGATAATTATGCCAGATGCGATTCATCATGTAATAGCTATAACATAGGGTGACACAGAACTAGCTCCAATTCATCAATGTAATGTAGGCATGTATTCCATAAATAGTCATACGTGCTTATGGAAAAGAACTTGCATGACATCTTTTGTCCTACCCTCCCGTGGCAGCGGGGTCCTAGCGGAAACTAATGGATATTAAGGCCTGCTTTTAATAGAGAACCGGAACAAAGCATTAGCACACAGTGAATACATGAACTCCTCAAACTACGGTCATCACCGAGAAGTATCCCGATTATTGTCACTTCGGGGTTGTCGGATCATAACACATAATAGGTGACTATAGACTTGCAAGATAGGATCAAGAACACACATATATTCATGAAAACATAATAGGTTCAGATCTGAAATCATGGCACTCGGGCCCTAGTGACAAGCATTAAGCATAGCAAAGTCATAGCAACATCAATCTTAGAACATAGTGGATACTAGGGATCAAACCCTAACAAAACTAACTTAATTACATGATAAATCTCATCCAACCCATCACCGTCCAGCAAGCCTATGATGGAATTACTCACTCACGGCAGTGAGCATCATGAAATTGGTGATGGAGGATGGTTGATGATGATGACGGCGAGGAATCCCCTCTCCGGAGCCCCGAAAGGACTCCAGATCAGCCCTCCCAAGAGAGATTTGGGCTTGGCGGTAGCTGCGTGTCGTAAAACATGATGAAACTTTCTCTCTGATTTTTCTCTCCCCGAATGTGAATATATGGAGTTGGAGTTGAGGTCGGTGGAGGTCCAGGGGGCCCACGAGATAGGAGGGCGCACCCTAGGGGGGGCGCCCCCCTGTCTCCTGGACAGGCCCTGAGCCCCCTGTATATTTCTTTCGCCTAGAAATTCTTATTAATTCTAAAAAGTGCCTCCGTGGATTTTCAGGACATTTCGAGAACTTTTCTTTTCTACACACAAAACAACATCATGGCAGTTCTGCTGAAAACAGCATCAGTCCGGGTTAGTTTCATTCAAATCATGCAAGTTAGAATCCAAAACAAGGGCAAAAGTGTTTGGAAAAGTAGATACGTTGGAGACATATCAGCGGCGTCAGCACCAAGGCCCCCCTTGTTGAGCACATGGTCGAGGAATCATCCGAGGAGGAGGCCGAGGCCGACAACCCCTCGGCCATGAAGAAAGGACGCACCCTGCACCGGGCCAGCTCCGACGAGCCGGTCCAACTTGGCAGGGCCGAGCCGCGGCAAGGGGTTCAGGTGGAAGCTGCAGGCATGACGAGAGCCGCGGTGGCGAAGAAGAAGGTGACCGCCTCTCCTTCATCCAAACTCTACCGGACTCCATCTCCTTCCTCTCCTCCCACAAACGCCAGCACGGAGGTCACCTTCGACTTTTCGTCCCTCAGCCCGAGGAGGAAGGGGAAGGTGGCAGAAGAGGAGGTGGAGGACGAGTAAGCATTCTGCCCCTTGTCGTTCCCGTCCTCTCCAACCGTGCCGCCTTCCTTGATTCATTTTTGTCTTTGCAGGGAAATGGAGACGCTGGCCCTGCGGGCGGCGAAGAGGGCCAAGGCCTCGACGGGCAACCAGCCCCCGGCGGCTACCTCAAAGGCGCCGCTGGTGGTAGAGAGCAGCCTAGACAGCCCCCGGCTCATCCCCCAGCGTGTGTTCACCACCTATTCCCCATCAACATGTGCCGGGGTGCGACTTTTTGGTACTGACCTTGCCATGGCTGCAGGAGGAGGGCGGCAACAGGGGGAGCCACCAAGGGCCACCCCCACCACGCTGCCCCCGTCGACCACACCGCCCCGAGGGGTGTCCCCGGCAAGGGTGCCGGACTCCGATCCCATGCGCACGGAGGAGGAGGAGGTAGACTTGGGCACTAGTGGCCCCGTCCTGGCAACAGATGTTGGCGGGGAGGGGGCCACTTCTTCTCAGCCCGGCATGGGTAAGTCATCTGTTCTTCCTTACTCTTCTTCTTTTTTTGAACCTTGGTCTTGGCCTCTCCTCATCTTCTCTTCTGGCATCTAGATTCCCCCTTGGTGGACCAACGGGACATCGATACCGTGATCACGGAGGCCGCCAAGGACATCGAGGTTGAGGTTGACAAGATCGCCATCGAGGAGGCCAGCAAGGGCGCTGCCGAGGAGGCCGACAAGGGCGCTGCCGGGGAGGCCGGCAAGGCCGCTGCTGAGGAGGAGGTGGTTGACGACCAACCCTCCTCGTCCGCTGCCTCCGGCTCAGGCAAGTATCTGAAGGTGGGCGACGACTTGTTCGTCCACCCCCAGGGACAGCGAGCACCAGGGCGCCGGGCGAAGGGAGGTATTTGATGACGAAGTGCTTGCCGCCGCCGGGCTCGAGGTCGTCGAGGAACCGAGCGTGGGTGGCGATGGCACCCGGGAGGTGCAGCTTCTTCGGGCCATGGGTGCCAGCTTCTCGAAGCTGCAGGTGCTCCGTCACGCCTGCATGGACAAGGCGAAGTCCAGGGAGGCGGGCAAGGCGGAGGCAGACCTCGGGAAGCGCATCACCGAGGCGCAGGCCTAGTTCTGCCATGCCCACGAGGAGCTGAAGGCCGCCCGAGGCCAGCTGACGAAGAGCGAGCTGGAGCTTCTCCTGAAGCAGGCCGACATCGAGAAAGCCTAGGAGGCGGTGCGAGAACAGGCCTTCAAGGCCGAGGCCGCCCAGTCCCAGCGCCAAGCCGAGCTGGACTCTCAGGAAAAGGACCTCGTCGCCCGTGAGGCGACGCTTGCCGCCACACTCTACGGCAAGGATGAGGAGGTCGAGAAGCTTGCTGCGGCGCGGACCCGGGAGCTGGAGCGGAAGCACAAGGAAGTGCTTGATGCCCAAGATCGGGCCCACGACGACAAGGTGAAGGAGTTGGAGGTGTAGCGGGATGGCCTGATGAACAGGACTGAAGAGCTGGCAAAGGAGAAGGATACGATCAACTGCACCTTGACTGTGGCACAGGCCGACATCCTCGACAACGTCGAGCAGCTCTCCCACGCCAACAACTCCATCAAGGACCTACAACTGAAGCTGGAGGGCCTTGAGGGGATGCTTTCAAAGGCCAGGACCCAGGAGAGAACCATGACCAGGAGCCTGGCGGAGGAGAGGCAGCTGCGGAAGAACGACACCGTCGACCACGAGGATTTCATGAAGGACGAGAACCTCTGGATCAGCCGCCTCGCCGACGTCACCAACAGGATCACCAAGTAGCTGGCCAACATGGGGATGCCGGACGTGAGGTATGCCCGGGAGCCGAATGTGAGCCCCAACGCCAAGCTGGCCCTGTTCTTCGAGGGTGCTCTTGGAGCCCTGGAACAATTCAACTCGAACTGGGCGAGCTCCCTGGCCAGCGAGGCCCGGATACTCTGCCGGGGTGCCATGACCAAGTTCCTCACCAAGCTGGCATACTACAACCCTAGCCTTGACTTCGACACCGTGCTGGATAGCTTGCTGGAGGATGCAGACCTCACGGTTCGAGGAGCGTATCGAGCCCATCATTAGCCGCTTTGGTAGAATTCAGAGGGTAGAGGGCCAGCGCCGGGATTAGGCACCCCGTTTCTTATCACCGTGGCAGGTTCATGACCAAGACAATGTTTATCCTTAGTTAGAACCGCAGCAACAACTGATGTAATATAACTCTGCAGTGTTTTAAAACGATGCATGTTATTTCCCTGTTCAACCTGTCCTTGTATGTCCACCCTACGCCAACTGGGCAGGCTTGCCGGCGTGTGAACCAAAACCGCGGCGCTTTGAAGGATGGATCCGTTAGCGGCCGACGGGGTGTGCTTCCTGTCATGCGAGCTACCTTGTTGTTCTGAGCGCAGCCGCTCGAGCTATCGAGCGGAATCGAGATAGAGCGAGAGCATTGCCAATAGCGGAAGGCCACCCTGCAATTCTTGACGCAGCCGCTCGATATGTTGAGCAGACTGAAAACAGACGAAGGGCATTGCCAATAATGGAAGGGCCCCACTGCGTGCAGGTTTCTCATACAAAGGAAAGATCTCCGAGGAGGATAACCTTATATAAAAAGGAATTACTCAGAGTTTTTGCATGAATTAGCTTTCTTGTCGTTGCGCGAACGCTTGCTGCATCCGCTGATGGTGTTGCTCGCTTGGTCGCGTTCTTCCTTGGAAGCCATGGCGACAGAGAACTGCTGGGCTAACGGTCGAACCAGATTCTCACTACTGCGCCCCCTACCTGGCGTGCCAAAGATGTCGGTGGAAACGACACCTATGGGATCACAGGAATCCCTACTAGGGTTGCGGGGTGCAGGGTCGTGAGAAGAGCGGGATCAGCAATCAGCACAAGCACACGGGTCGTTTACCCAGGTTCGGTCCGCGAGGACGCGTAATACCCTAGTCCTGCTTTTGTGTCTATTTGAGTGTTCTTGGAGTTCTTGAGCTAGCTACGATGAGTGTATCTTGTCCAAGGGTCCGAATCTTTCTCCTGGATGCCTCGGGCCTCCTTCTATAGTCAAGGGGGTCGCCACAGTGGCACACAGGAGGTGGCATCGGTGTAAAGTGGTTAAGCTTATTGCTTAGCCATTACGGGACAAGACGCATTAAATGCGCCTCTTAGGTGTCCCTCTTACTTTATCGGGGACGGAAACCAGCCCTCGTCCCGTCCGTGGCCTCCACACCTTGCTCCGGTACGCGTCCAGGCCAGTGGTGCGAATGGTGCCATGTAGGCTGGTAAGCTGCTGAGGTGGCGCGGTGCTAGGGCCTTCACGAAGATTTGCATGCCACTATGTAGGCGCTCGCTGAGTTGGCTTGGAAGCCTCACGTCTACACGCAGGTGCCTGCCTAGTTGGTGGGCTGGCAGCTGCATGGGAGTGGCAGTGGAACCTTGGCGGGTGTGGGCCTGGCGGTGGCCCCGCGGATGTCCTCGGCAAGGTCCTTGCCGAGGCCCCGGCAAGGGTCTTGCCATGGCACTGGGATCATCCCTAGCAAGGGTCTTGCCGGAGGTCTCGTGGATGCCCTCGACAACGGTTTTGCCATGGCTCACCATGTTCTAATCCTTATCCAACTCAGTGTGCTTCTTGTCTTCACAAAGATCTGCATGCCATCATGGAGGCGCCTCCCGAGCCTTGGTCCCAACGTGGTTGTTTGAAACCTTGGGCTTCATCGTGCTGTGCTCCATTGGGGTTGGGCAAGCTGTCCCGGCAAGGTCCTTGTCGGGGCCGTGGAGGCCGCCCCGGCAAGGGTCTTGCCGGGGGAACCCACCTCGCCCTCTTGCTCTCCGTGTCTGTCTTGGCGCTGATTTGGCCGTGTCATGGCTTTGACTCCTACCTCTACCCTGCTAAGCGTGGCCGTGGGCGCGGCTCTGACTGCCCGTGCACAAGTAAGGGGTACAAAGGAGTGCCCCTACTTTAGTACACCGACAGCTTTGTAGATCAATGGGGTACATGATTAGATGTAACATGTGTGAATGTGTAGTTGACGTATTTGGCAGGGCCTAGAGAGGGTATGTTTATGTATTCAAGAGAGGCATGGATGGAGGGGCCGCCGGGGGGGGGGGCTACGTGGGAGAGATAGCACGAGAAATGAAAGAGGTCTAGAGAGAGAGATGCATAGGATGCCATGGCGAGAGATGCCCTTGAGTGTGTACATGCAAGGGGGCAGGGGATGGAGGCATGAGGAGAAAATATTTTGTGTGGTGTCTGCATTGGTATGTGTGGGTGTGAGAAGATAAAGAGACCTAGGGGTAGAGGGTGTGTCACCGCGTGAGGTTCGGTGGGCCGAGGTGAGGCCCTTCGGTCGTTTACATCCTGTGCCACATTGGTCGGCCCGTGACGCATTAAGGGAGACCCATGGAGGACTAGTCGTACAAGACAAAGATACCAGAGTCATGAAGGACCCTGTGTCCACTAACAAAGCCGACTAGGATTTTTAACCCTGGGTCCTCGGACTAAGGTAACCCCTTCTCCCTGATATTACCATTCATCCAACCTAATTTTAAAAGGCATCCTACAGGATGTTCTGCTTGAATCTTCGTCAATTAGGAAGAGAAGTGGAGATAATGCGTGCGAGACAGGCCTAAAGATAATGTGTGTGTGGGAGACACGTAGGCAGGTCTGTGTACAGAGAAAGGGTCGATGGGGATTTTGTGTGCAAATGCGTGTGAGAGGAAGAGTGCTTGTGATAAAGGTTAATGAAAACAGTCGTAAATTGTTAAGAGATGGAGGGAGGGTGATATCAAAGCATGTATGCAAGAAAGACACCTCGGGAGAGAATGTGTGAGCATGTGTGAGAGACTACCTATGGATATGCATCGTGTGTGCGTATGTGTGAGACAGAAAGTTAGCGCGTGTGTGAGGAGGGGCCTATGGAGAGTGAAACTACATGTAAAAGACTGATGTACACATTGATTAAAAATATAAATTGTATCCAAATATTAGGTTGGGATCATGATATTTGCAATGCGCATAAGGAACGGTCATTGATCCTCGAAACATCTATATTCTATCGAATTTGAGCATGTCTATGTTATTATTCGACATAATTGACCCATATAGTCAGTATTTTGAACTCCAGACAATGCATCGCTTTAGCAATGCGAATATAAACGTGAGTATAGTTCATGTTGTGTGTGTAAAGCACATTATACATACAAAGGTTACACAATGAACATTATAAATAGCTAGCTATGAACTAGCATACCTTTGAATTCAATTTAAGGCCGTTTAAAAAATTCGAATTCAACATGAAGTCCATTCAATTATTTGAATTTGGGATCATGGCATTTGTAAATCATACCTAAATTATGGGGGCACCAATCTTTGCTCTGCTTTTATACATAATAGCATCTATAGTCGTGTACAAAATAGATTGAAAGTTACCTCCTCCATTCCAAAATAATCGTAGTTATAGGATCTTCAAGTGTTAAAATTTCAAAAAGAAGCGCATAATTTAATGAGGTTTTAAAACATACAAGGTCAAATTTAACGTTGTCTATTTAGGTCAATCCTCAAAGTTCAAGAGTACTCTAAACGTGAATGTTTCTATTTCAAAATTTCAAACGAAGCGCCAAAAGAGCCTCTACTCGCCCGAAACCGCATGAGACTAATGTTTGGCAAAAGGAAATTACTTTTCTAACTCTGAGCCATGAAACCTACCGGTCCGACGTATGATACATCCATTTTGCATCATGCTTTTATATGAATATTTATTGCATTATGGGATGTTATTACATGCTATATCCCAATACTTATGCCCTTTCTCTTTTATTTTACAAGGTTTTCATGAAGAGGGAGAATGACGATAACTGGAATTCTAGACAAGAAAAGGAGTAAATATTAGAGACCTATTCTGCACAACTCCAAATGTCCTGAAATTTCACGGAGATTAGTTTTGGAATATATAAAAAATATTGGGCGAAGAAAGGACCATAGGGGGGCCACCAGCCAGCCACGAGGGTGGAGGGCGTGCCCTACCCCCTGGGCGCGCCCCTACCTCGTGGGCCCCCTGGCAGGCCTCCGAATCTCATCTTATGCTATATGGTTTCTTTTTCCCTAGAAAAAATCGAAGAGAAGCTTTCGGGACGAAGCACCGTCATCTCGAGGCGGAACCTGGGCAGGACAAATCTAGGGCTCCGGCGGAGCTGTTCTGCCAGGGAAACATTCCCCCAGGAGGGGAAAATCACTGCCATCGTCATCACCATCGATCCTTGCATCGAGAGGGGGTCAATCTCCATCAACATCTTCACCAGCACCATTTCCTCTGAAACCCTTGTTCATCTCTTGTATCCGATCTTTGTCTCAAAACCTTAGATTGGTACGTGTGGGTTGCTAGTAGTGTTGATTACTCCTTGTAGTTGATGCTAGTTGGTTTATTCGGTGGAATATCATATGTTCAGATCCTTAATGCTATTCAATACTCCTCTGATTATGAACATGAATATGCTTTATGAGTAGTTACGTTTCTTCTCGAGGACATGGCAGAAGTCTTGTTATAAGTAATCATGTGAATTTGGTATTCGTTCGATATTTTCATGAGATGTATGTTGTCTCTCCTCTAGTGGTGTTATGTGAACGTCGACTACATGAAACTTCAACATGATTTGGGACTAGGGGAAGGCATTGGAAAGTAATAAGTAGATGATGGGTTGCTAGAGTGACAGAAGCTTAAACCCTACTTTATGCGTTGCTTCATAAGGGGCTGATTTGGATCCATATGTTTCAAGCTATGGTTAGGTTTACCTTAATTCTTCTTTCGTAGTTGCTGATGCTTGCGAGAGGGGTTAATCATAAGTGGGAGGCTTGTCCAAGGAAGGACAGCACCCAAGCACCGGTCCACCCACATATCAAATTATCAAAGTAACGAACGCGAATCATATGAGCATGATGAAAACTAGCTTCACAATAATTCCCATGTGTTCTCAGGAGAGCTTTACTTTATATAAGAGTTCGTCTAGGCTTGTCCTTTGCTAAAAAAAGTATTGGGCCACCTTGCTTCACCCTGTTAATTTTATTACTTGTTACCCGTTACGAATTACCTTATCACAAAACTATCTGTTACCGATAATTTTAGTGCTTGGAGAGACTACCTTACTGAAAACCGCTTGTCATTTCCTTCTGCTCCTCGTTGGGTTCGACACTCTTACTTATTGAAAGGACTACGATAGATCCCCTATACTTGTGGGTCATCAAGACTCTTTTCTAGCACCGTTGTCGGGGAGTTAAGCGCCTTCGGTAAGTGGAATTCGGTAAGGAAACATTTATATAGTGTGCTGAAATTTAATGTCATTTGTTACTATGGAAAATATTCCTTTGAGGGGCTTGTTCGGGGTATGTTGACCTCGAACGGAAGATCAAAGAGTTGCTCCTCAACCTACTGAACCTACTGAAAATATTTTCTTTGAAATTCCTTCGGGTATGATTGAGAAACTGCTAGCTAATCCTTATATAGGAGATGGAACATTACATCCCAATATGCACCTAATCTATGTGGATGAAGTTTGTGGATTATTTAAGCTTGCAGGTATGCCCGAGGATGTTGTCAAGAAGAAGGTATAGGCTTTGTAATGATATGCATTGACATGGTATAGGCTATGTGATGATATTGGATCATGGAACTACAACCGACTGAAAGTGGAATTTCATTAGAAGTTTTTATACTATGCATCTGGTTCATCATGATCGGAATTATATATATAATTTTTGGCCTCGTTAAGGAGAAAGTATCGCTCAAGCTTGGGGAGGCTTAAGTCAATATTATATTCCTGCCCCAATCATGAGGTCTCAAGAGAAATTATTATTCAAAAAAAATATGCTTGGCTTTCTCATAATGATCGCTCCATGCTCGATACTTCTTGTACTGGTTCTTTTATGATGAAGACTATTGAATTCAAATGGGATCTATTGGAAAGAATTAAGTGCAACTCTTTATGGATCCCGATGCTTTTCGTGAATTTCGTGAATTTAGCACTAAATATGGACTTGACTCTGAGATAGTAGCTTCTTTCTGTGAATCATTTGGTCCTCATGTTGATCTCCCTAAAGAGAAGTGGTTTAAATATCATCCTCCCATTGAAGTCAAAGTAGTAGAACCTATTAAAGTTCAAGAAGAAACTATTACTTATAATGTTGATCCTATTGTTCCTATTGCTTATATTGAGAAACCACCTTTCCCTGTTAGAATAAAGGATCATTCTAAACATTCAACGGTGGTTCGTAAGAGTTATACTAGAACACCTACACCCATTGAACAAATTAGAGTTGAACCTAGTATTGCTATGGTTAAAGATCTCTTGGTCGATAATATTGATGGGCATGTTATTTATTTCTATGATGAAGCTGCTAGAATTGCTGAACCCAATACTAAAGGTAAACATAGGCTTGTTGTTGGCATGTCTGTTGTTTCTGTTAAAATAGGAGACCATTGTTATCATGGATTATGTGATATGGGTGCTAGTGTGAGAGCAATTCCTCATTCCTTATACAAAGATATTATGCATGATATTGCACCTGCTGAGATAGAAGATATTGATGTTACTATTAAGCTTGCCAATAGAGATGCCATATCACCTGTTGGGATTGTTAGAGATGTTCAAGTCTTGTGTGGGAAAATTAAATATCCTACTGATTTTCTTGTTCTTGGTTCCCCTCTGTCGGGGTGAACTGATCCACGAACACCTATGGGGCCGGCGGACCGGGCCCCTTTCGGTTTGGCGGGGGGCGGAGGTCGCACGAAGAGCAGATCAAGGCGAGGCACACGAGCGGTTTACCTAGCTTCGGAGCTCTCCGAAGAGATAACACTCCTAGTGCTGCTTGTCTGATTGTATTGAGTGGTGTTCTTGCTCTCGAGCGAGAGAGTGATGTGTTTTCTGGGCTACGAATGGATGAAAGCCGACTGTCTGAGGCTCCGAACCGAACCGAACCCCCTCTACGTTGCGCATGGGCCTCCTTTTATACGCTAAAGGGGTCACCGACAGGTGGCAACATAGAGGAGGGTAAAAACTTAAAAAGCGAGGTAGTTGATACAGTTGCTTGTATAGTGCACCCTACCTAACCCTGACGGCAGGGGACAAGGGCATTAAATGCACGTCTGAGTCGCCCGAACAGTGCAGAAAAGGACCGTTAGGGGCGCCACCGTTCGCCACGATGGCGATCTTGTCAGTTTCGCATGCCACTGCGCACCGCTGGCTGCACAACCTCCCGCCACGCGCGCCCGGAAAGGCCCCCAGAGCGACACGTTGGTGGGTGCGCTGGAGCGTGGACGCAGAGTGGCCGCCTGCCGCGGCAAGCACCTTGCCGCTGTCGTTATCTTCGCTGGGCCCAGAAGCTGGTCGCTCACCGGGCCTTGGTGTACCTTGTTTAGTCTTCCCGGCAAGCTCCTCTTGCCGGGGCCTTGCTGCCTTGCCGGAGCGCGTGGCGCGTCACGGCAAGTTCCTTGGAGCGCCTCGGTTGGCCTTCCCGACAAGCTCCTCTTGCCGGGGTCTTGTCTCCTTAGCTTCAATACTTTGTTCTTGGATGGCTCCAAGGGAACCTTGGGGGATCTTGGCGATCACCCGGCAAGCCTTTGCCGCGGGGTGCTGCAACTGCCCGTGCACAAGTTCGGGGTACTAGGGTACCCCTAATCTAGTACACCGACAGGAGCCCCCGGGCCTGGGCCAGACACGGTGCCGAGCGCTGTTGGGCCAGGCCCAAGACAGGGCACGGGCACACGCGGGCTGGGCCACGCCAAATCTTGTTCCGTATCCACCGCACTCTCCCATAATGGCACGCGTTGAATGCGGCATCGTGGGAGAGATCGTGGGTGGTTGTTTATTTGGAAGGCCAAAACGTCCGCCCCATCCCTCTTTATAAGCAGAGGAAACAGGGGCAGTTCGTTCCCCCTCGCTGGTTGCTTCTACTCCTTCTTCACAAACTTCGCCGCTCCCCCCTTCTTCTCAAAGCCGAGAGAGCAGCGTTCCGCCCCCCATTGCAACCAGCATCACCACGCCGTCGACCTTCTCCACCACCTCCGCCATGGCCCCGAAAGCCGACAAGGGAAAGGGCGTGAAGTCGGCCGAGGCGCAGTGGCTCGCGGCGCTGCGGAAGGAGCGGGCGATATTCACCCCCCAGCTCGGCGTGCAGGAGTTGAGGGAGTACTTCTACCTCTTTTGGGCGACGGAGACGCGTGCGCATCCGCGCATGAGGGTACTCCCGGCCGCTGCCTCGGAGTCGGCTCCAAATGGGTACCCGTTCTTCCCGCTATTCTTCTATTGCGGGCTCTGCCCGCCCTTCTCGGAGTTCTTTTGTGACATTATGAACACATATGGCTTCCGCCTCCTTGACTTCACCCCCAATGCTGTCCTGACCATGGCAGTTTTCGCACACTTGTGCGAAAACTTTGTCGGAGTCCACCCTAGTGTAGCCCTTTTCCGCCATTACTTCATGCCTCGGGTAGAGAGAGGAGAGCCGCTTGCCGGAGGGATTGCTTGGATCTCGAGAGTCGGCAAGAAGGA
The DNA here is from genome assembly GCF_002162155.2 of Triticum dicoccoides. Taxonomy (NCBI): domain Eukaryota; kingdom Viridiplantae; phylum Streptophyta; class Magnoliopsida; order Poales; family Poaceae; genus Triticum; species Triticum dicoccoides. Next base: position 149,395,286 of record NC_041387.1, on the reverse strand, counting down.
TGCGTACTTGGAGGGTGAGCTCCGCAGCAAGTGGGAGGAGTGGAGGGCGGAGTGGTGTTGGATCGTCGAGGAGGATCCGCAGCCCTTCATCGCCGTGCGCCAAACTCCAATAGTGCGCGGCAATGACTGGAGCAACATGGCCCCGGAAGACGAGAGGCTGAAGATCGCCATCACTAGGATTCTTCGCCTCAGGCTTGCCAGGCTCACCGTAGGTGCTGTCGGGGCAGATTTCCTCCGCCGCCGCATTGCCCCACTGCAGGAGAGGGGGAGGCCCGCCTGGGAATTCAAGAATTCGGCGAACATCATGAGGCTGCGGCCGGGCCTCAACTACAACTTCACCGTCTTGGAGTTGGATGCAATGCTCTTGGAATTATTCAAACGCGACCCCCAGCACCCATTCACACTGCCGAGGGGCGTAGTTCCTTTGTGCAATAACTCTTCACTTAACCGGATCCGCGCCATGATGCCGTTGTGCGATTCACACGACATCGTCCCAACTTGGCAAGAGCCTGCGGATGACGTTGTGCGAGCGTTCTTCGACACCCTGGAGGAATTGCCGGTCCGCGCTGACGAGCAGAAGAGCCTTACCCGTGACACCACCGACGAGGAGCTGCAACTCATCGCTACTAGGGCGGAAGAGGCTGCGGCCGCAGCTGCTGCGGGTGTGTTTGGGTTTACTGTGGAGGAGGCGGAGGCTGCAGAGGCGGCAAACCTTGCCGAACGCGCGAAGTTCATGGGCGAGGAGGAGCCTGCTGGTTCCGAAGCCGACTCGAGCGAGGCCGGCGAGGAGGAGGCTGAGCCTTCAGAGAGCTTGCCGCAGGAGGAGCCCCCGGCCCCGCCAAGGAGGCGCCTTCGCAGGGCCGGGGACGCAGCGGGGCGGCAGCCGGCTCCACAGCCACCGAGCCGCACGACGCGCTCTACCGCGGCAAGCAATGTTGCCGCGGGAGCGCCTCACGCAACAGCGGCAACTGGAGCGGGATCTTCCCGGGCCACCGCCACTGCCCCCGCCAAGCGGGCAAGGGATCCTACTCCTCCACCTCGCCGCACCGGAGAGGGCCGGACTTCGATCTTTCCGCGCTCAGCTCCGACGAGGAGGAAGAAGAGTGAGTTTCTTTGGTGCCCTTATAATCCTTCAATCTTGCTGTTTATATCTTGTATCTGACTTGCTCCAATCTGGACTCTTTTCTTTTCAGAACACTGGCCCAGAGAGCGGCGAAGAGGGCCAAGGCCGCGGTGATCGTCATCGAGGATGACCCTATCGCGTCGGCAGGAGGTGGGCCCGAGACCATCTTGACGGACCCGGCAATCACTCCTCGGAGCAGCCCCCAGCGTAAGTTCATAGTTTAGCCTTCTGCTGTCGGGCGCTCTTGAGTGCTTTTTCCTTTGTTGATATCTTGCTTGTTGACTTGTGCAGCAGAGCAGCCTCATCAGGAGCGCCCGTAGGCCGGTCCCAAAGTGCCACCTGCTTCGACTATGCCGCCAAGGGAGGAGTCCCCGGCAAGGGAGCGCTCTCCGGCAAGGGGGGACTCTCCGGCAAGGGACGGCACTGCTGATCCTGCAGCGACCGAGGCCGCAACTGAAGATCTTGGCGCAGGTAATCCACTTGCCCCAAAACTTTCCCTTGGGTTCTGCTTCTTTCGTTTTTCCTTTCTTGGATTTTTTTGATTGATTTTCCTCCCCTCTTCGTTCTTCAGACCCATCTTCGGCTGAGCCAATGGAGACAGAGGGCGCCGGCGAGGAAGGTGCCGGTGCTGATGTGACCGCCGGTGAGGAGGCCGCCGGGGCTGCTGCTGCGGAAGCCGACGAGGGGTCGGGCGATCGCACTGACGACCCTGAGGCCGCAGGAGCGCCGGGCGCTGCACCGACCGCCGAACCCTCTGCCGCTTCTGCGGAGCCGGGCTCCGAGGAGCCCCAGCCCGGCGCCTACTTGCAGGCCGGTGATAATATCTTCATCAAGCTACCTTGGGCGTCGAGCTCCAGGGCGCCAGTCGAGGGGGAGACTTTTGACGGGGAGGTGCTCGCCTCTGCTGGACCGTCATTGGTTGACGCGCCCGGCAGCAGCAGCGGCGAGCCTGAGGAGGAGCAGCTGCTGCGGAAGCTGCTGTCACTCTACCGCACCCGGCAAGCCAAGCTGGCTTCCCGGGAAGCGCTCGTCGCGAAGGCGGGAGTTGACATGCAAAAGCGCGCGGAAGAGCTCCGGAGCAAAAATCAAGAAGCTCTCCGGTCCCTGGCGCAGGAGCGGGAGCGAGTCGACGAGGAGCGCACGGCCTTTCTTCTTGAGAAGGCCGAGGCTGAAGAGGAACAAAGGCTTGCTGCCGAGAAGCAGTCCGCGCGGGAAGGTGAACTAGTGCAGCGGAAGGCCCACCTCGACAGCTACGAGGAAGAGCTCGCCGAGCGTGAGCGAGCACTTGGCGGGGCGCTCAAGGAGGCAAAGGACGCCGCGGCAACTGCGGAGGCCGCCAAGAAAGAGCTAGAGGAGAAAGTGGCGCAGCTGGAGGCCGACATTGGGAAGAGCGGCGAGGAGGTTGCCGCGCTCAAGCGTGAGCGCGAGAAGGATGCTGCCGCCCACGGTGAGCTGCAAGGCCTTCTCACTGAGAGGGGCAAGGAGCTCAGCGCCGCCAAAGATTCCAAAGCGGACCTGGAGCTGAAGCTGGCCACGCTGACGCAGGCGCTGGAGGCCGCCAAGGAGCGGGAGAAGACCTTGGCGGAGAAGATCAAGGCTGACACGGCGCTGCTGGAGAGCATTGCAGTCACCCAGAACTCGTTCATAGACACAGTGGAGCACTGGACCGAGGGTCTGGTGAACACTGCCGCCGTTATCAACGAGGAGCTGGCGCAGCTGGGGATGGAGGACTTTGGGTATCCTTCCGACGAGAGCCTTCAACCCAGCGCCAAGCTCAGCCTATTCTTCAAGGGCGTGGCAACGGCACTCCAGCGGCTCCGGGAGAGGATCCCGAAGCAGCTGGCCGACGAGTCGCGCAAAATCTGCGCCGGGGTTCTCCAGAAGGTGCTGATGAAGGTAGCCTTCCGCAATCCAGGCCTCAGCTTCACCAACGTCCTCAGGTCCTTGCCGCTTGACGCCGATTTGGATGCACTCAAGGCCCTTGTCGCACCCATTGTGGACAAGGTGAGCGAGATCAAGAGAGTCGAGGGCGGACGCGTAGATTAGGCCGCCCATTTCTTCTTTTCCCTTGTCGCTGCTAATCATGTTATGAAAACAGTCTGTTAGAGCTGCGACAAGTTATCTTTGTAATATAACTTTATTTCTGTCTATCAATTGCAATGCTATTTCCTCTACTAGATTCCTTCCTTTGTATGTTTTTACCTTATGCTTCTAGGGAACTTGTCGGCGCAGGCTCCCGAGCCGCGAGCGCTGAGTGCGGAACTTCAGTAGCCTGCTGGCGGCGCTGCTTCCGACAAGAAACCTTGTCGCGACTAGATGCAGCACGCTTAAGCTGTTGAGCGGAATCGAAACAAAGTAAGGGCGCAACTAGCCACGAGTTAGTTCCTCCGCGCACAGGTTTTCCATACAAAGCAGGGTCGTTCGAGGAAGATAACTCAAAATTTTTAAAAAGTGATTGCTCAAACTTTGGCAACTTAGCTTTTCTGTCATTTGCTTCCCGTTAAGGTAAGTCTTTGCTTGAACGACACCTGGCCCATACCCCAATCTTCTCCTTCCCCCCCGGCAAACTTGTGTGCGAGAGAACCTTCTTTTCCTTTAAAAGAAAAAGAAAGAAGAGAAAATAATAATATGGAGCTCTTCGACTCGTTACTGCTTACCGGATGTTAGTGCTGCACAAAGTGTCAGATAATCGCATGCAAGAAAGGAACTAACACATGAAATGGACAAGCTGTGCGGAGCACATGGGGTTTTACTTATGCACGGGATCTTCGCCCGGCTTTGTACAAAGGATTACATGCAACAGCGACAAGACTTGTACAAAAGGTGGTTGCCGGAACGGGTTCCGGCAACCGCGCCTTATGGGAAAAACTTATGGAGATGCTCTATGTTCCAGGAGTTACTCATCGGAATGCCAACTTCGGTCTCAAGGCGGACAGCGCCAGGCCTTGTGACTCGTCTCACCCGATAAGGGCCTTCCCACTTCGGCGTCAACTTGTTGGAATTCTTGGCGGACTGAACGCGCCGAAGAACAAGGTCGCCTTCCTCGAAGCTTCTGGCTTTAACTTTGCGGCTATGATAGCGGCACAAAGCTTGCTGGTATCGAGCAGCTCGTACAGCAGCCTGAAGACGATCTTCCTCAAGGAGCACCGCGTCATCTTGCCGCAGCTGTTCTTGCTCAAGCTCATCATAAGCGAGCACTCGAGGTGATCCGTATACGAGTTCCGTGGGGAGAACTGCCTCTGCTCCATAGACTAGAGCAAAAGGTATCTAGCCAGTGGCTCGATTTGGCGTCGTTCTGATCGACCAAAGAACCACCGGCAGCTCCTCGATCCAGTTCCTTCCGCACCTGTGCAGCCTGTCAAAAGTTCTGGTCTTGAGCCCGCGCAGCACTTCAGCATTTGCCCTCTCTGCTTGACCGTTGCTTCTCGGATGAGCAACAGAAGCGAAGCAGACCTTGGCGCCAAGGTCTTGGACGTACTGCATGAAGGTGCGGCTCGTGAATTGCCTGCCGTTGTCGGTGATGATCCTGTTAGGGATCTCGAAACGGCAAACAATCGACGTGAAGAACTTGACTGCTGACTCTGCTGTCACCTTCCTCACTGGCTACACTTTCGGCCACTTTGTGAACTTGTCGATTGCGACGTACAAGTACTCAAAGCCCCCGACAGCTCGGGGGAAGGGGCCGAGAATATCGAGCCCCCAGACCGAAAATGGCCAGGATAAAGGGATTGTCTGGAGAGCTTGAGTTGGCTGGTGTATCTGTTTGAAGTGGAACTGGCACGCTTCACACTTGGTTACTTGTGCAGTTGCATCCTGGAGGGCTGTTGGCCAAAAGAAACCTTGCCGGAAAGCTTTGCCGGCAAGTGCTCTTGCGCCAATGTGGTGGCCACATATGCCTCCATGTATCTCCGCCAACAGCTTTTGTCCACCTTCGCGGCGAATACACTTCAATTTCACACCGTTGAGTCTTCTTCTGTACAGTATGCTATCGACAAACTGGTACATACTTGACTGCCGGGCTACTCTTTCCGCTTCTTCTTGCTCTTCGGGAAGTTCTCCTGTCTGAAGGAAATGGACAATCTGCTGTGCCCATGCTGGAGCTTGTGGCTCGACAACAAGGGCTAAAGGCACATCTGCTGCTGTGGGAACGTCCGCTTCTACGGCAAGGGCTTGCGACCTTGTCGGAGCTTGATGTTCCCCGGCAAGCTTGCCAGAGCAAAACTTGTCGGGAGTGCCTGCTTCAACGGAACAAACCATAAGGCCTGCCGGAGCAGACTGCCCCTCAGCATCCTTGGTGTTGATCTTGGGGACTTTCTTGGCGGCGGCTTCGGGGAGCTCTGCCGGAAAGTAGTCACCAGAAACCAACTTCCTCTTCTTGCTTTGTCCAGTTGATGGTGCTACAGATGGTTGAGTCAACTTAAGCACAAAGATCCCTGGTTCCACAGGTAACTTTAGTGCGGCGCACTTTGACAGGCCGTCAGCAATATCATTCTGAGCTCTTGGGATATGCTCCATTTGTAGGCCGTCAAAGTGCTCTTCTAGCTTCCTCACTTCATCAGCATACGCTTCCATCAACGGGCTCTGGTAGTTCTTGTTCACTTGTCGGACGACAAGCTGTGAGTCACCCCTGACAATGAGCTTCTTGATCCCAAGGTCTGCTGCGATTCTGAGACCGGCAAGCAATCCTTCATAGTCTGCAGTATTGTTGGTTGCTTGCTCTTTGGGAAAATGCATCTGGACTATGTACTTGAGGTGCTCTCCGGTGGGTGCGACAAGCAGCACACCTGCACCGGCGCCTTGCAGCGAGAAGGCACCATCAAAGTACATCAGCCACTCTTTGCTTGCCTCTTTGACGGGGATGCACGTTTCTGGAATTTCTTCATCTGGGGTTGGCGTCCACTCTGCTATGAACTCTGCCAATGCTCTGCTTTGGATAGTTGAGGTGCTCTCAAACTTGAGGCCAAAGCTTGACAGTTCCAGCACCCACTCGACAATCCTGCCTGTTGCTTCTGGATTTTGCAGTATTCTCTTCAGCGGAAAGCGAGTGACGACTGTGATTTCATGTGCTTCGAAGTAATGGCGCAGCTTTCTTGAGGCCATGAGGAGGCCGAAAAGCAACTTCTACACACCAGAGTACCTTGATCTAGCCCCCTGCAGAAGAGAACTGACGAAGTAAACCGGGCGCTACACCATTCTCCTTGGCATCTCATCATGTTCCTGCGCAAACCCATGTTTGTCGGGACCAGAGCTTGTCGACGAAGCCCCCTGCTTGTCGCTGGATGGATCTGCCGTGGTTGCTGGCTCATCATCCGCCTCCCTCTCCGCCACTAACGCAGCACTAACCACTTGATTGGTTGCCGCTATATACAGCAACAACTTCTCTTGCGGCTTAGGTGCGACAAGCGTTGGAGTGGAGGACAGGTATCTCTTCAAGTCCTGCAGCGCAGCCTCCGCTTCCGGAGTCCATTTCATTGGACCTGCCTTTTTCAAAATTTTGAAGAATGGCAGGGCGCGCTCAGCAGATCTAGAGATAAACCTGCTGAGAGCAGCCACGCAACCGGCAAGCCTTCGTACATCCTTGACGCGCTTTGGTGCTTCGATCTGCTCAATGGCTTTGATCTTGTCGGGATTGGCTTCAATTCCCCGCTGAGACATGAAGAACCCGAGAAGCTTGCCGGAAGGGACTCCAAACACGCACTTCTCGGGGTTAAGCTTGAGGTTGATCTTGCGCAGGTTTGCAAATGTCTCGTCTAAATCTTGAATCAAGGTCGCTTTGTTCTTGCTCTTGACCACTATGTCATCCATGTAAGCTTCCACATTTCTGTGTATTTGTGGCTCAAAAGCTTGGTGGACTACCCTTGCGAATGTTGAACCAGCATTCTTCAAACCGAAAGGCATCCGTACGAAGCAGTACGTGCCACACGGGGTGATAAATGCGGTTTTCTCTTCATCTTCTTCTGCCATGAAGATCTGATGGTATCCTGAGTATGCATCAAGAAATGAAAGCAAATCACATCCGGCTGTGGAGTCGACAATCTGGTCAATATGCGGCAAGGGAAATGGGTCTTTGGGACAAGCTTTATTAACATCAGTGAAGTCAATACAAAGTCTCCATTTCCCGTTAGCTTTGCGCACAACAACAGGATTGGCCAACCACGTGGGATGTAGTACTCCTCTGACAAGGCCTGCTGCTTCCAACTTCTTGATTTCTTCTGCGATGAATTCTTGGCGCTCTACTGCCTGCTTCCTGACTCTCTGCTTGACGGGCCGCGCATGAGGACAGACGGCAAGGTGGTGCTCAATTACTTTCCTGGGAACACCGGGGATTCAGACGGTTGGCACGCAAACACGTCGACATTCGCCCGCAGGAAAGCAACGAGCGCACTTTCCTATTTGGGGTCAAGAGTGGCGCTGATGGTGAAGGTACCACCAGTGCCATCCTCCTTGGAGGACACCTTCTTAGTCTCAGGTGGAGCTGCCATTGCCTTCTTACACTTGCCGGTGGAGCTTGATGGTGCGTCCTCGACGGTAGCGCAGCACTCCGAGGAGGTGCGCTTGCCAGAGTAGGCATCAGAGCTCTTGCCGGACTTGGTCTTCTTCTTCGCCCCGGGAGCTTCAGCGGCAAGTGTCTTCCGTTCTGCTGCAGCTACTGCTTCCCGGTAAATCTTGTCGGCACAGATAAGAGCATCCTTCTTGTCGCCAGGGATAGAGATGACACTTATTGGGCCTGGCATTTTCAGTACGTTGTACGCATAGTGAGAGGCTGCCATGAACTTGGCGAGTGCCGGACGGCCAAGGATTCCATTATAAGGTAATGGAATGTCGGCAACGTCAAACGTGACCCTCTCAGTCCTGAAGTTCAGCTCACTGCCAAATGTTACCGGCAACGTGATCTTTCCCTTTGGCTTGCTCCTTCCCGGGTTAATTCCTTGAAATGTGCCGGTCTCTTCGAGCTCGCTGTCAGGGATCTGGAGTTTCTGGAGCACCGCGGAGGAGATCAGGCTCAAGCCGGCCCCGCCGTCAACTAGCATCTTAGTGACCTTGAGTTTGCGGATTGTTGGTGAGACCAGCATCGGCAAGCACCCAACCGCAGTTATGCGATCCGGGTGGTCCTCAATATCAAAGATGATAGGCGTGCCGGACCATTTCAGAGGCTTGCGTGACTCGACGGGTGGTTCTGCTGCATTAACTTCCCGCACCCACTGTTTGAGTTGGCGGTGCGAGGCATGCAGAGAAGCACCACCGTCAACGCACAGGACCTCTGTGGCTTTCTGGAACTCCTGCTCATCAGTCTCCTCATCATCCATATCTTCATCGTCGCCATCATCTTCATCCTTGTCGCGGCCGCGAGGAGGTCTGTCTCCTTGCCGCTGCTTGGCCTTGCCGCGGCGTCCTCCTCGGCCGGGACGTTTCTTGCCGGATCCACCAGCTCCTTCCTGGGCCTTCTCTTTGTCGCGCCGCTCATATTCAGCTTTCTGTTGCTCAACAAGCTGCTCGACTCTCTTACAGTTCTGAAGGTCATGGCCCTTGGTGCGGTGAATCTTGCAATACTGCTTGTTGGTGCTGTCCTGCTTGTCGGCGACCGCCACCTCCGGGGCAACCTCCTTGCCGGAGTCACCAGTTTTGGCTTCCTTGGCGCTGCCACCATTGCCGGACTGCTCAACAACTAGCACTTCTTTGCCTTTCCTCCTTCTGTTGTTCCGCCGCCGGTTTCTCCTTGTCGGAGCAGCATCTTCGCTGTCAGATCCTCCCGCTCCTATATTTTCTCCGGGGAGTCTCCTCCCTTCCTCAGCACGCGCGCACTTGTCGTCCAGTGCATATAACTCACTGACGTCCCTGATCTTGCACATTGCTATTTCCTCCCGCATCCTGCGGTTCCGCACGTTCTGGTGGAACGCGCTGATCACCACGGCAGGGGGGACGTCTGGGATGTTGTGCTGCACGCTACTGAATCTCTGAATGTACTTGTGCTGGGGCTCTCCTTCCTTCTGGGCGAGCAGATGAAGATCACTCTCCTGGCCATGAGGCTTGTGTCCGCCGGTAAAGGCGCCGACAAACTGATGGCACAGATCAGCCCAAGAGGATATGGAGTTGTCCGGCAAGTGCATGAGCCAGGATCTGACGTTGGGCTTGAGCACCAGCGGGAAGTAGTTGGCAAGGATCTTGTCATCTCGTCCCCCGGCAGCTTGTACCGCAATGGTGTAGATGCTGAGGAACTCTGACGGATGCGTCTTGCCGTCGTACTTCTCCGGTACGTCTGGCTTGAAGTTCTTTGTACTGGGCCACTGGACTTGCCGCAGCTCACGAGTGAACGCAGGACAACCTACCGCGTACGGCAGATCGCCTGGTTCCCCTGGCGCATGCATGTCAACAGAGGGCCCAGCGCGCTTGTCGGATTGACGTCGCGCTTCTCTTTGGCGCTCGATGCGGGTTCGAGTGTCTTCTTGTTGTCGATCATGAAGAACTTGGCGCTGATCGCGACGAGCTCGTGGATCCGACGATGCAGTGGAGTCGTTGTCGAGGTGGATCCGGCGATCTTGGCCTTCGGGGCGGTGATTGCATGGTAGTTGCACCTCCGCCCGTTTCGTCGCCACCGGCTCGCGTTCGGCGGTCCTGTCGCGGCGGCGACGCGCTCGGCCGCCATGGAGTGTCGCCGTTGGCGTAGCCGATGAGACTCTGAATGGTGGCTCTCCATTCGTCGATCTTGTCTGACGTCGGAGGGTAATCTAGGGGAAGTTGAGCTCGCGCCAAAGCTTCTGCTGGAGTGGTAGGTGGCATTGGTGGAAGGCGCGAGGAGCGGGACGTGCTCGAACTTCTAACTATGTTAGAAGGAGCAGTATCCCGTCCAGGCGACCGTGCCCCGCTCGTGCCAGCACGCCGGCGTGCATGCTGGTCTTGAGCGCTCCGAGATCCACCAGCTTGGTCTTGGGCTATCATGCGTATGACACTGCTAGTGCCATGACGCTGTTGATCTTGCGCCTCCTGAGAGTGGCGTGGAACATGTACAGTCGCCGAGGTTTGTGCAGCCTTGTTCTTGGACCTGGCGGCATCATGGGCTTCCTCGTCGACGTCCTTTCTTCCGCCGGCGTCCATCCCACCACTCGTTTGCTCCAACGGTGGCGGAAGTGACGTGGATGGAGCGGCCGCCTCCGAAGTCTTCTTCTTCGGTGGCATGTTGATGAAGGGAACAAGGATCTAGCTTGTGTGAACGCTGGATCAGGTTCACGCAATCTCGACGCCCCCTACCTAGAGCGCCAAAGATGTCGGGGTGAACTGATCCACGAACACCTATGGGGCCGGCGGACCGGGCCCCTTTCGGTTCGGCGGGGGGCGGAGGTCGCACGAAGAGCAGATCGAGGCGAGGCACACGAGCGGTTTACCTAGCTTCGGAGCTCTCCGGAGAGATAACACTCCTAGTGCTACTTGTCTGATTGTATTGAGTGGTGTTCTTGCTCTCGAGCGAGAGAGTGATGTGTTTTCTGGGCTACGAATGGATCAAAGCCGACTGTCTGAGGCTCCGAACCGAACCAAACCCCCTCTACGTTGCGCATGGGCCTCCTTTTATACGCTGAAGGGGTCACCGACAGGTGGCAACACAGAGGAGGGTAAAAACTTAAAAAGCGAGGTAGTTGATACAGTTGCTTGTACAGTGCACCCTACCTAACCCTGACGGCAGGGGACAAGGGCATTAAATGCCCGTCTGAGTCGCCCGAACAGTGCAGAAAAGGACCGTTAGGGGCGCCACCGTTCGCCACGATGGCGATCTTGTCAGCTTCGCATGCCACTGCGCACCGCTGGCTGCACAGCCTCCCGCCACGCGCACCCGGAAAGGCCCCCAGAGCGACACGTTGGTGGGTGCGCTGGAGCGTGGACGCAGAGTGGCCGCCTGCCGCGGCAAGCACCTTGCCGCTGTCGTTATCTTCGCTGGGCCCAGAAGCTCGTCGCTCACCGGGCCTTGGTGTACCTTGTTTAGTCTTCCCGGCAAGCTCCTCTTGCCGGGGCCTTGCTGCCTTGCCGGAGCGCGTGGCGCGTCGCGGCAAGTTCCTCGGAGCGCCTCGGTTGGCCTTCCCGGCAAGCTCCTCTTGCCGGGGTCTTGTCTCCTTAGCTTCAATACTTTGTTCTTGGATGGCTCCAAGGGAACCTTGGGGGATCTTGGCGATCACCCGGCAAGCCTTTGCCGCGGGGTGCTGCAACTGCCCGTGCACAAGTTCGGGGTACTAGGGTACCCCTAATCTAGTAAACCGACAGGAGCCCCCGGGCCTGGGCCAGACACGGTGCCGAGCGCTGTTGGGCCAGGCCCAAGACAGGGCACGGGCACACGCGGGCTGGGCCATGCCAAATCTTGTTCCGTATCCACCGCACTCTCCCATAACGGCATGCGTTGAATGCGGCATCGTGGGAGAGATCATGGGTGGTGGTTTATTTGGAAGGCCGAAACATCCGCCCCGTCCCTCTTTATAAGCAGAGGAAACAGGGGCAGTTCGTTCCCCCTCGCTGGTTGCTGCTACTCCTTCTTCACAAACTCCGCCGCTCCCCCCTTCTTCTCGAAGCTAACAGAGCAGCGTTCCGCCCCC